>NC_063335.1:44746977-44795345 GCF_021869965.1 Rhincodon typus
CCTCCCACCTCAAGCTGCACCTCCATCTCCTACCGACCAACCTCATCCCACCCCCTTGACCTGTCCGTCCTCCCTGGACTGACCTATCCCCTTCCTAACTCCCCACCTACACTCACCTTTACTGGCTCCATCCCTGCCTCTTCGACCTGTTTGTTTCCTGTCCACCTATCCTCTCCTCTATCCGCCTCCCACTCTCTCCCTATTTATTTCAGAACCTCCTTCCCCTCCCCCTTTTCTGATGAAGGGTCTAGGCCCGAAACGTCAGCCTCTCTGCTCCTATGATGCTGCTTGGCCTGCTGTGTTCATCCAGCCCTGCACCTTGTTGTCTCAGAGGCTCGGGGACCGCTTTGCAGAACACCTACTCTCGGTTCGCAATAAACAACTGCACGTCCCAGTCGCGAACCATTTCAACTCCCCCTCCCATTCCTCAGACGACATGTCCATCCTGGGCCTCCTGCAGTGCCACAACGATGCCACCCGAAGGTTGCAGGAACAGCAACTCATATTCCGCTTGGGAATCCTGCAGCCCAATGGTATCAATGTGGATTTCACAAGCTTCAAAATCTCCCCTCCCCCTACCGCATCCCAAAACCAGTCCAGCTTGTCCCCGCCTCCCTAACCTGTTCTTCCTCCCACCTATCCCCTCCTCCCACCTCAAGCCGCACCCCCACCTCCTACCGACTAATCTCATCCCGCCCCCTTGACCTGTCCGTCCTCCCTGGACTGACCTATCCCCTCCCTAACTCCCCACCTACACTCACCTTTACTGGCTCCATCCCTGCCTCTTCGACCTGTTTGTTTCCTTTCGACCTATCCTCTTCTTTATCCATCTTCTATCCGCCTCCCCCTCTCTCCCTATTTATTTCAGAACCCCCTTCCCCTCCCCCATTTCTGATGAAGGGTCTAGGCCCGAAACGTCAGCCTCTCTGCTCCTATGATGCTGCTTGGCCTGCTGTGTTCATCCAGCCCTGCACCTTGTTGTCTCAGCTATAACTCTGTACATGTTCCTGCAGCTTTAGTTCTTCTTAAACATGGAACATAAATCCCCCCAAAATTTTATTGGATTCTATTGTTTTGAAATTTCCCTTAACATTTTAAAGACAATAAGTTGAGTTCTGCAAGTTCCTCTTAGGCACTTCAAAGCTCTTAACTCTTAAAAGCACAAGAGTAAAGACAAATTACTCTGAGAGGTATGACATTACTGGCCCATAAACAATTTTAATTTGTAGTCAATGTTATCATCCAGTTGATGAAAACCAAGGCTATCAACCAGTAAGATTTTTCCTTTGCCTTCCTGCCATGATATTGATATCCTGTCACAGGTATTTTCTTGGAGATTCTGTGCTTGTAGTCAGGCAGATATTGTACAGATATCAAAATTTGCTACGTCATTGGTGCAGAAATACAAAAGACAGACATTCTGCTCTGGGGTAACTTCACCTGAGGAAGAAATCTCAAATGTTTTAGTCATGAAATGTCTTCCAAGAATGTAATTAAATCCATAGGTCTCTGAGTAATAATTATCACGTTCAATAAAATTCAGCTTAGTAAACTGACCTGACCCTTACCAAAAAATAGCCCACAGCACGTAATGGCTGGGAATCATTGGTAACAGCAGAACATGTATCTTTTATTTGAGAATATTGTTAAGTGGAGATTGAATGGAGAATAGATAGGAATTCCCTTTGATTTGAAAGCACTGCATTTAACATTTATTTACATTTAAATCTTTGGGATTCAGCATTTCCTTATTAAAGATGCATAGGTGTTTTAGTGTCTTTGAAAATATACATTAGAATTTTAATTTTGCAAGAAACTCCAAAGATCTCATGTCTTGAAGTCATTGGCAACAAAAATTGGGGGAGATATAAAATAGACTGGTCATTTGCTATTATCTATTTTATGTTATCACACCAAGCCGACGATTATCTCCAAACTCTTTGGAAACTGCATTTGCAACTGCCTTGCAAGAATACTTTACTAAGAATTTTGGTGTAGTATGAACAAAGTTCCATCATGTAAGGTAAATCAAACCCATGCACCTAAAATCAAAAGATGCTTCTAAACATGAAAAGGCAATGGTTAAAGCTTAGTGCAATAACATATAACGCTGTAATTAGTAAATCTTTAAAGTATTAATCTTTTATTCTTAAGCACACAGTTTCCATGTATCTCTCACAATAATATGTTTCTACAGAATGATTTGTGTTGATATTTCTTTAGCAGCATTTTTTTAACCAGACTTCTTGATCAGGCTCCTCTTTAAATAGAAACTCTCAGTTTCTATCAGCTCGATGAATTAATTGTTTACTTGCCAAGGAGTCTTTTGGAAAAAGAAAAAGATGGAGTCACGCAAAAATAGAGGATTACTTTCAGTGATATATTGAGATACAGTTATCTGTTTATAGAAGTAAGCAAGCATTAAATAAGATCAGGTCAAAATTATGAGTGATTAACTTATGGAGGATCCATGACATTTAAATATTTTTTCTCTTTGGAAGTGTTGATTAACATCCTGCAGCATGCTTAGTCATAAAGCCAGCACTGCCAGTTAAATATATGAATATATATGCTTTATCTGCAGTAGCAATGTTCAAACAGTACAGTTTTTTCAATCCTCAACATACAAGAGTTCAGTGCAATTTGTTGGCAATATGTCGACATGTTTAGAATGTTTTCCTTGATGTAGGGAAGTTTAAACATATGACGGTGATGAACCAAAGGGTTTTCAAAATACTGGAAACTGAGGAACTACACAGGGTAGGAGGCAGTCTTCTCTTTGGTAAATCAATGATCTTAAGCTCTTTCATCTGGGTGGTGTCAGCTGGCTCAAAGGTCAGGTGGCTTGCAGAAATGGGACTGACACCAACTATTGTCTACCTTGTTTCATTTGCAGCCTGTGTATTATATACTTCAACTAGCAAATATCCAACAGCTGTTTTGTTCTTGTGTTTGTTATGTGGATGTCCTGTTGCACATGTAAGTGGATTTTTTTTTATTCACTTGCTCGGCAGAATTTATTGCCCATCCCAAATTGCTCAGAGGGCAGTTGAGAGTCAACCACATTGGTGTAGGTCTGGAGTCACATGCAGGCAAAACCAGGTAAGGATGGCAGTTTCCTTCCCTAAAGGACATTAGTGAACCAGATGGGTTTTTCCCCTGACAATTGACAATGGATTCATGGTTATCATTAGATTCTTAACTCCAGATATTTTATTGAATTCAAATTCCACCATTTGCTGTGGTGGGGTTCGAACCCAGGCCCCCAGAATGTTATCTGGATTAATTATGGATTAATAGTCTAGCGATAATACCGCTAAGCCATTGCCTGCCCTTCAAGTAGACATTCTGTCGCCACTGAAGGGAAGAAAAAGGCAAGGTAATGGCCTGTGGGATATCTTTTTGTCAGGATCAGACCATGTAGACCTGGAGAGGATTCAGGAGAAGGGTGAGACCATCAAGGGGTTTCTAGACTTCTATCCAGAAAAGATGGAGGAGGAAATATGACCAGTTTGGGTGCAATGATACTTGTTCAATTGCATTCTCCCCAAGAGTCAGCTGTCATTGATGGCCGGAACTATTGGAGACACTGCAAGCATATCCTACTGAACACAAAGGTTAGGCCATTTGACTCCTGCACTTCTCCAACATATGATAAGATCATGGCTGATCTAATTGTGGTTTCAACTCCACTTTCTTCTCTGTTCCCCATAATGCTCGTCTCTCTTGCCAATCAAAAATCTATCAGTCTTGAAGTAAATTCTTAAGGATTAAGAGATTCCTAGCAATTAAGAGATACACTTTCTACTAGAGCAGAATGTAATCTGATTAGTTGCAAATTTTGACATACGTGTGTATGAAACAAAATTCCTTAAATTTATGCATATAACACTCAGCATCTCTTAAGCACTGTTCTGCAGTTAAGTAAACTAGGCCCTATTTATTGCATACCATGTGATCATGTAGGACAATTATGTTGAATGCTTCAGAAGTAGCAAGTCAACCAAACCACAACTCTACACAGCAAAAACAGTAAATACATTTACCATTTGTGACTGGGATCCTGAACATCCGCTTGTGGCTCACGAGATGAATGAATACCACTGGTTCCTGAAAGATGATTCAGAAGAAAGAAAGCAATAAAGTAAAAATCACTGTTTATTGTTGGAGAAGATCAACAAGCTGATTTATTGTATGTTGCAAATAATGGTGAATGTTACTGTTAGAAATATAAAATACTCAATATTGTTTAAAATTACCCAACACCATTACAGCAAACTGTTTCAGATTGAATAATGAACTGGGTAGCATCTTGGTGAATTTCTGCAGTGTGCTTTGTTCTACAGTTTGAGCCAAACACATTGTACTTCAAACAAATGGCCCTGTGTGAAACCAAAGGAAAGTAGTCCTTAGAGGGATGAAGTAGCTACAGTCAAGCGGTACCACTACAGTCAGTCAAGGACCCCATCTTATTCTGATCCAAGGAGTTGGCCATTGTCAGTCAGGTTCTTGCTGTCCACCAACATCTTCAGGTCCCTGTCTGAAAATTGGGCATGAAAGCCAGAAGATGCCAGCAGTAGTGAATACTTCTACCTCTCTGGCTGTGTAATTCCCCTACAATGGTGCCCAAAGCCAGTTACAATATTAATGAGGTGAAGAATAGTCAATTTCATGAGAAAAGCTGCTAAGAGCCATGGCGGACTAGGTGGCATAATTCTAATTTGATAAAATATTTTACTGGAAAAAGAAAAATTCAGCCCTTAACTCTGATCGGTGATCTTCCACAAGTTGAAGTGAGGGTCTTGTAAAGCAGAGGATTCTCAGCAAGTTAAGGTTTTTTTGTCATCAAACATCTAGAATATTGGTTCTGAGGTGAACTTTGAACCTGGAATAAGTTGGTTACATGAAGTTTTGCAGCTAATTTCCAAGTATGCCTGACAGACTCACTGATGGCTGATGGCTCTGTTGGTTCTTCCTGCAACTAGCTCTGAACTTGAGCTATTTTTTTAACCAGACAAAGAAAAGGTGGCTGTTTCACCATATCTCTGTTAATAACTTCAAAGCATTTTTTCAAATAAGGTGTTGAGTTAATGTTAATTCCATATCCCTGCACTGTGAGTTAACAGTTCTGAAACTTACCCATCTCGTATGGATGTGGAAGGTCATCATGATACAACAGGAAGTTGAGAGTGGCCTTTCACATCCGTCTGAGTTTTGATTTTTCCTTTTACCCAAAATGATACATCGAACCAAGCATTCTGGAACTCTGTATTCTTTTTATGTGAGCCCATTTTATGAATTTCACAGATAGCTGTTAGACATCCTTTGCCCTCATTAAATTAGGTATTCACCCGATACTCAATACTGTCTCTAGTCCAAATGGTAAAAGTCAGATGATTTGCAGCAGCCATCTTAACAGCTTCTGTATGTCCAATATTCAAAAGTAATGACTCAAAGCATGTAATATAACATGCCTGAATTGACATGACAGTTTATCCAAATCCAAAGAAACCCATGGCGACTTGCAAAAATAGCGAGTTCAGCTATTTTTATTGACTTCGTGCTGGGAATGTGGTGCTGTGAAAGTTGGAGAAACTCCCCAAAAAACAGTCTGTGTGGAACTCAGGCTGTGATTCTGTTCGGCTAATGGGTGATCTTGCTGTCTGGTTGAGAAACCGGTAAGAAGCCTTCTACAGTTCCATGGGGATTGCCTGACTGAATCAAATGTCCTTCAGGCACTTAAGTGGCCATTGTCAGGAGATCCGTGTGATTGAGGTCCGTGGTAGCAGATGTCCAGCCTGCCATTAGCTGGTAGCCAATCAGTCAGGAGGAGCAATGGTAGCTGGTTGCAATGCACCCACCAGAGGTCCAGGATCATCATGAAATCCTGGAGCAAAGGTGAGTGAATGCAGGTTGGGGATTTCAGGGTGGAGGTCGCAGGGTAGGGGGAAAAGGTGCTTGAGGCAAGGGATGGCTTTCAGCAGGCAACCTCTCTCGCCCCACCCCCATACGCCCTCTCCTCACAATCTCAACTCCCCTTGATCTTTTCAAACTTGAGAAGGTTTGCTTAATGGCCTTCCAAGGGCACAGCTTCTGATATCTGTGCCGGTGTGATTCCAGGAATAAATATCCTGAAAATCTTTGGGACTAAACCCAATCTCCAGGTGTGATGTTGTGAGAAACAGATGGACCCTTAGGAAAATTACTAAATGGACACCTTGCAATTTACGATGCTCTTCTCAGGGTGCATTCTGTCTCCTGCAAACATTACAGGTGAAACCTGGGTAAAAACCTAAAAAATATCCAGGCTAACAAATTTGTTAGTGAACAGTCAGACAGTGAGGAAACAATAGCAATGAGAGCTATTAGTCAATAATGCCTGAGCAATGTATGAACTGGAAGACGTTTCTGAATGGCAAGGTAACAATCTCTACAATCGTCGCTACTATTGAATAGCAAAAGACAGCAGTCCAAGTATGGGCTGTCACTGATTGAGCAAAGCAAGGACAACACCAGAGAATTTCCTGGGTATCATTATTGGTGTTCATTGCTTAACAGAACAAGCCACTGGGGATTCTTGCTGCTATTCAGAGGAAACAAAGGAGAAAACCCCAGAAGGTTGATTGAATGAGGGTTATTGCTGGGGCCGAAACACCCTAAAGTTCCAAAACCCAGCTCATTGGAAGCCTCAGTAGAGACTAGGTCTATTAATAGAAAGACGTTAAGGCATTCCCTGTACTCGCAACAGGATCCTCTTTCTCCATGAGGACATTTCAATGCCAATGCCATTACCACAGTTTTTCACACCTTTTTCTGTTGTTTTGAGAGGAAACATGATGCAGGCAGAATGAAGGACTGAAAATAACTCCAAGTTTGGATGCTCCCTCCTCACTAATTTTTATCATACATACACAACGGATAGGAAAGGTCCAGACAGGAGCTGTGTGTGGAAACTCCTGGTGTTCAGTGATCGAAAAACAGGTGGTGAACTGACAGAAGACCTCACTGGCCCATTTTGCTGTAAAACATCTTGATTTTCATAAGGATCATGAATAAAGTCCACACTCCTCCACTCCCACCCAATTTGTCCACTATTTATTAAACATTTTCCAAATGCCCATGCTGAAAATCAAAACCAGCTACATAAAATTATCACATTGTAGTTACATTTCCCCTTTCAGCAGAGCTGCTGAAGTGGCTCACTGGCAGAGGGGTGTGGTTACAGGAGATAAAAGCTTTTTTACTATGAATACTGACAAAGGGATTTGTAATATAAGGATTAAAATAAAGTGAGTAAAGATGACCTTAAAATAGGGATTGACTCACGTTTGCACAGCTGGTTAAGATATTACTTTCCTTCAACCTTTAACCCACTTCACCTGTCTACTTTGTTCATCTTAATTCCTCGTGCAGTGCCACAAAGCATTGACTGTGACGTTTATAAATGTTAAACCTTCTATCACCACATAAGTATTTACTCCTGTACAGACAAAACAAATACTTCATACATGCTCCATTGCCCCACCTTTGACGATCAAAAATTCAGCAACTGTTTTAAAATTAACAAATGTTCTGACATCAGTTGCTATTTGCTGATAAAAGGTTCAAAATTTCTGCCACTTTTGTGAGAAAAATTATTTCAATTTCAGTCCTGAAGCTCTGGCTTTATTTTTTTGCTTGACTATGGCCCAAGACCTATATTCCTTAATTAGTGGAAATAGGTTCTCTAATATCTACCCCATTTTTCCCCTCAATATCTTAAATTCATACTATTTCAGCATTCACCGACAATTGGATTCTAGATGTAGAAATCCACATGGCTCCTGCTGCGTTCAGTCTCATGGTCAGTATGTCATATGGTTTTAGAGGCATGCTTACTTTATCATCACTGTATCATAGCATGTATCAGAGGGTATGACAGTCATGCAACTCCATCTTACATCAGATCACTTGAAGCAGACACCCTACAGGAAGCATGCTCCTCCATTATACACTAATATGTTGACATATGCCTAAGGAATGCAATGTTTGTACATAATAGTTAGTTGTAATGTCTGCTAAGTTCTTTAATACCATGATATCCACATAGTTTCTGTTGTTATGGAAATAACATAAGCTTTGCCACGTCAGGTATAACACCCTGCCGGAGGCAAACTCGCACCAACAATAACCAGTGCCAATACTAATGCAATAAGCTAGTGCTAACAATCCCAGAATATTTTTGTAATGACATTTCTCACGTGTATTCTGTCATCCACATTTTGTCAATTGTGTTTGTCTTCTGATTTTCTGTCCAAATTCCCTACATTTTTCTCCTTATAAATTGTTTTTTTTTAACATTCATCAATCATGACATGGAAAACATTCTGTCTGACCTTAATTTTCTCCCAGTCATAATTTATCAAACAAAGCAACCCGGTTGTTACAGCTACTGTGACTGTTCCTCACCTGTGCACTTACTCTCTTAAAAAGTTTGCTGCACTCACAGACATTAAAAGATCGAAAATGCTCAAAATTGAGCTGTGGACAATAAATCTCTGAAAAACAATCAGCAACTACAATATGGTCTGAGCTCTTTCCCCAAGTAAGCTACAGTAGCCACAAAATGCAGAACTGCAAGAAACAATACCCAATCAGATTCCAGATTTTAATTATTTCTAGTTTACCAATACCACCAGTTGGAGAAAGGCAGAGTGATAGACACTGGTAGAGAGAGAGAGAGATGTACAGAAGGTCCAACAGAGTAATGGAATGATTCAGAGAATGGAAGAGTGAGGAAGAGTCAAATGAAGAGTAGAAATAGAAAGAGAAAGCTGGTGTGAAGAAGACATTTCCAAAGGATTTGGGAAGGGAAGCTCGGGAGTCGTGAAAGAGAGGAAGATAATTCTGATGTGGGTGAAGGGAAACCTTTGAACTGTTTGATTGTGATGATTTTTGTTGATACTTCACAAGCTAATCAACACACTCACGAGGAGCAACACTGCAGACCAACTGCTCATGTATCATTACCAACATGAATACATAGTACATGAGCATAGTTTCCAACCAATACTATTTTGTAATTCAATCACTATTATGGATGCATTGAAATTCCCTCTTAGTCTGAAAAATACCAACTCAAACCCAAATAAGGTTATGCAAAATAATGTAAATGCTGGAAATCTAAAGTGAAATCACAAAATATGGACAATACTTCTCAGGTCAAGCAGCATCTGTGAAGAAAGAAAGAGTTAATAGACTGAAAAGTTAACAATGGGGCTCTCTCCACAAATGTACCGGAATTGCTAAATATTTCCAGGAAAATCTATGCCTTGTAACCTCTACGGAAGTCCCGTCATTTCCATAATTCACCACAAATCATTTGAACTCTATACAATTGGTGTTCCAAGTAATTATTCTCAATAAATGAACACCATCTTTTTGCAGATGATTTTCTATAACTCTTAATTTATTACCAGCTCCAATGTGCCTTAGAATTTCATTCAGCAAATCTTGTGTTCTCTGTAATTCACTGGTGAACTTTGCAGTAGCATTTTCCTGTTGTTGATAAAGGGCTGAAACCTTCAACTGCAGGTTTGAAATCTCTTCATGCACTGCTATATTTAATGTCATGCCGCTGAAAAAGAAAGAGAACAAATGATGCTTTTTAAAATACAACATTTTAGTCTTTCGCACCTCTAACATACAATGCCTCATTTATTTTGTAGTACATATGTGAAAGACAATGTGAAAATTGGAAGTTAATGAGGTGGTGTAAAGTAAATAAAATGGTGCAAAAGTAATTGAATTAGTGTAAAGTAAATGAGATGGTGGAATCTAAATCAAGACAAAATGTAAAGTGTTGCAATTTAAATGAGGCACAACATTTTTAACAGAGTAGTGCAATGCAAATTCATTGTAATGATTACGGTGCAGTATATTTTTAACGGAGTGACCTCATGTAAATGAGGCATCCTGGAGTTATGAGGCAGTGTAATGTAAATGAAGGCTTGACACATTTTGGATGTGTAAGAAACAGCTACAAGAGTAATATTCAGTCGTGCCCCCTCACGATTTGGTGGATGCTGGGCTATTGGTTATGGGATCGTTATATGCTTCCTGCTGTCTCTAAAGGCCATCACTGCTTTCCAATCACTGATTTGCACACATCTTCCCAGGCATCTGAAATAATGACCTCAACATTAATGTTTCCCAAGGTGTGCAGGAGAGAAATGGTGAGCAGAGCAATTAATGCACAAAACTAGTTGTTAAGGACTTAAATACACCGAAAGTGTCCCAACTTGCCACAAATACATTCCCTGCCTGTTGGAGTGTTCAAGACATGGAAAGCAGGGTACCTAATTAAGATATTTGGGACCCCACACTATAATTGGAATCTAAATTGAAATTCACTACTGTCATGTGGGTTTCCCTGGGGTCTGGAAACCCAAAATGAAAAAGGAGGTGGGACAGCCAGCTATGGAAAACATCAGATTGTCTGTTTTACAACATTCCTCGTGGGCCAGTCACTCCAGGGCATCTTCGGCCTCTCCCTGCCAATCATGACCTTTTTGTTTGTTGTGCTGATTGAAATAAATTGCATCTCTTCCCAGCTCTGATTAGAGAATTGGATCCCAGAGAAAAATATAGCAACGTGTAGAAACTTATAAATTAAATTCAACTCAGGAATAATTACTTGCATTTATATGGCAACTTTAACATCGAAAAACATCAATGCACTTAACGAGAATCTTATTAAACAAAATTTGAAGATTTGACACTGAGTCATATAATGGGATATTACATTAGGAAAACAAAAGCTTGATCAAAGAGGGGCTTTAAGCAGCATCTTAAAAGATGAAAAGAGAAACAGAGAGGTAGAGAGGTATAGGGAGGGAATTTTAGGGCACATTGTCTCAATAACTGCAGGCACAGGTCACTAAATGCTGAGTGATTAAATTTTGCACACAACAAAATACAATTGAAGACACATATTAGTTTACAGCCATCAGATATCAGAAAGAAGTATTTGACTAAAATACAAATTTAAATATTTAATTTTGTATAGCGAATCCTCACCTATCACAATTATGTTCCAATGTGGATCCTACAACAATTTAACTGACTGTCATTACAAGGTGACAAATATCTTCCAATATAGCAACCATAGAATAGAATGGAAATGTCCTAAGGACCACAACAAAAAAAAACTATTCTGACTATTTTTAAATTAAATCAAACATTTAAATGATTCCTAATTATGCAATTATTATTTGAGAACCTGTGCGGAACTACTACCATCTGAAGAATGTTGGACATTTGATCACATTTGATGTCAAATTCAAAACATATCAACATTGACTTGATGCAACTGTGCATGAACAATATAAAGAGAAATTGAAAGTTAGAATTAGTTACTTACTCTTCTGAACCTTCATCTTGACTTTGGCTTTGGCTGGTGCCCCAAAACCTTCTCGAAAACCTGCTTCGAGGACTCTGTTCATATTCAGCTTTTTCCCATTCTTCCATTTGTAATAAATTTGTGAGATTATCTATATCTTCCTGAACAGGGATATTGGAAATTCAGGTTGAAATGAAAGGTATTTAATAACAACTTCGTATTTGTAACAAATTATAAAGCTAGGTCATTTATATCAGGTCAGTCTTGTTTACTTAGAAAGAAAATATTGAGGAATTTGGATGGTGCAATGCATTAAGCCTTCCATCTCAAATTCCCTGCTCCAGAATAGAGGCTGGGTGGGTAGTTCAAGAAATGGAAATGGTGCTCTTCTCAGATTGAGACTGAAGAATGTTACTAAGGCAGATAAATCCTGCATTTAATTATGGAGTCACTGTGTGAATGCTCAGTAATAATAGTGGGTGAAAAATTAGAAAGCATTTAGTTCTGTGGGCACTCGCATACCTTAACTTGCTGAACAGAAAGTGAGTGGAATTCAATAGAATCAATAGTGAACTGATAGAATGCTTTACATATCGTCTGATTTTCCTACCTCTTGAAGTCAATACAACAGAATTCAAGGAGATACATTATATTGTTTGTCATTGGAAAAATAATCTAGCGTTGACTACTGCCGATTTAATTATTATCTGACCAGATGTACATTCACTCTGTTCTGTCCAAAAAATGTACATTGTGCCCAACCTAAGAAATCTCCAAATAAACTGGAACAGTTTTTCATTTCCCTTACCAGCAGTCCTTTTAGCTTATTAGCAAGATTGTCAAATTAGTATAGAATTGTGACAGTCTTGTGCTATGGACCCATGCTCACAACAAACTAGGTTAGAAATAAAAATATAGCTGTTCTGAGTATAACACAAGTTCCAACAAATCTGTCTTTCTCAATGATCTCAAGCTGATGTGTTTGCCATCTCATTGTATCCCTGAATTTTTTCTCCCTCCAATATTCTCAAGTATATTTTATTTCTTGGGAGGTTGGCATCACAGGAAAAACAAACTTCTTTTTCATGGAATCTGGGAATCACTGACATAGGCCAGCATTTATTTCCCATCCCTAATTATGGGCACTTAAGAATCACATGTAGGCCAGACCACGAAAGGATGGCTGATTTCCTTCCCCAGGTGAACCAGAGGGTTTTTGTTTAAAACAATCAATATTTTCATTAGATCAAATTCTAATTGAATTCAAATTTCACCATCTACCATGGTGAGACTGAACCCATGACCTCAGGATATTAGCCTGTAGCACTATGTCCAGTGACAGTAATACAACACCACTGCCTCCCCACCCGTATGAGTTTGAGATGCTGTTGACGTATCTCTTGCTTGAACCATAGTGTGTGATGGTTTTCTACAACTGAATAGACATTTTCCTACCACCAATTTTGAATTTAAAAATTTTAAAAGTTGAATCAAATTTCAGAATCACGCTAAATTCCTGGAGGCCTCAAAGTAAAATTTTGCTCCGATAACTGGTTAGTTTGGATCGAATGCGAAATTATTCCCTTAAGAACAAACATATTAACACACTGCAGTATTAAATTCCCCATTAGTCTAATTTGCAGATGTAAACTGCAGTAGTTTCAGACTTTGATACACTCAATTTGAACAAATATGATTTCATCAGAAGATTTACACTACCTTTATTTGAATGGTGACTTTCTTGAGATCATCTTCTTGATCTATTGTCAGGTCATCATCAAAAAATATTTCTAAAGGTGCACATGAATTGTGAATATATTCTTGGAACTTATTCTTTCTCTTCTGACTGAGATGATCTTCAACGTACAGTACTATGCTAGCCTGTTGCATAGCTGCATTTGCAGTTGCATTGTCGTACACCCTGAAATAAGGAGCTTCAACAATTACCAAAAGCACGTCAAGCAAATCAATTACATATATAAGAATGTGAGAAAGCCTTGGATAGGAGTTCTCTCTCACTGCACAGAATAGATCACCATATCCTTGATTCTACTACTGCCCTGCCAATATCTTCCTAACCCCTCCACACTGCTCCTCCATTAATCACTTGAGGGAAAGTTCTGCATAAATATAACCAAATCATTGGTATTTATGATGCAACCTGTATGTGTCTTTCCTTTGACCCTTACTACACTTGATGGGGCATTTCTGTACCACATTAACAATGAACTTATTGCTTAAATCAAGATTGCCAAACTCTGGATAATGATTGCACCAACATTAGGATCATGAGTTTTCCTTCACCTGAGGCAGCAGTGCTGATGTTGAAGTGGAAACTCTAGTAGGTCAACCCTGGAATTGGTTTAAAGGGTGTGGCCAAAGGAATAGAGCTCTAAAGTCCATTACTACCTCCATCTGTATCTGTCAACTGATCGTGGAGGACACCATTGTTCCTCTGTCACAACCCCTCTCCGCTCTTATAACCCTTCACCCCCTTTGAGCTCTCAACTTACCTCCACTCCCACTTCCCATTGCAAATTTCGCTATTTACACATTGCTGTTCTTACAGCAATGCCCCCTTATCCACTCTAATGTAACCCTATCAATACTTTTCAATATCACAATTGGCTGTCACAATTTTCGAAAGTATATCAATACCCTAAACGTTAAAGTTAAGCAGACATTGGGTTTAAAATGTCTAGACACCCCTATAATTTTCAGTCAACATTTTGCATTTATACTTTGCCTTTAATATAGTGAAATAGAAGCATTACCAAACACAGGGGCTCCTACCTTTCAAGATCACATCCTCCATCATATCCCATAAAGTATTCACCATCTTAATCCTGAAACCCATTTATAAATATTTATTTAGATATTTTTTGGCAAGGCTGACTGACAAGATTAAGTTGCTATTGCTGGGAGTATGTTATTGCAATGCACAATACAGTCACTGGAAAATACTCTTTTTTGTTCTAATATTGGTTATTGGTTGTGAACTTGCTCCCCACAATTCTGAGCTCATGGTCCAATTTAAATACCTATCTTACATCTCCAATATTTATGTTTTAGCAATTTAAATGATCATAGATCTTTCCTCCTTAATTTTCTTGACTCGACTGAAAAGACATTACACTGAAAGTTTTTACATAGCTTCAAGTGCTCTTGGGAGTTAACATCCTAATTTTCCTTTGAATCGTTTTGAATGCAAGAATGATCCTTTGAAGGCAAATTAAATCAGTATTGGACAGTGATAGTTTTCCCAATGTTCTATTGCATTAAAGAAGGCATTCAGTAGAAGTGAAAATTGGGTCCTCAACCTTAAACGAGATTTGGGTGACTAATTCTCCAAGGGAGGTCTTGTGGTAGCATAGGTAATGTCCCTGCATGAAAATCTTAACTACTGCATTTGAGTCCTACACCAGGACATGACCCTAGAAAGTGCATTCATAATGCAGCTAAACAGATTGACTGGCAGGCAGCAAAAGTGAGACTGTCTCCTGGTCAGCCATGCTTGGTGCAAAGTGGCCCCCCTCAAACTGTAGCCTCTGGACTCAGGCTAGCGATCTGGTCCAAGGAAAAATGAAAACTAGCCACAGAGACAGATAAAAGAGTGTGTCTTTTTCTGTCTCATATGCCACTAGAAATGGGAGGCAACCAAGGAAGGAAGGAATTTTTGGGCAAGCAATGAGACAATGCTGGGTATTGGGTTAGATAGATGTAATGGTTGGAGCAGTTCAATAGTGCCCAATGATTATCTACTCTATGTCAATTTAATGAAACCTTTTAGAAGCATTGAAAAAATGAGAAGGTGTAATTTGAGAGGGAGGTACTTATTCTGTTCTACTCCTGTAGAACAGAATAGACTGTAGAACAGACTTATGATGGCCACATCAAAAATCTGAGAAATATTTTCACTGTGAATAATGGTTAGGGTTAGGATGGTTCTTTTAGAACAACCTACTAAGCTATCAAATTCAACACTGAATGTCCTCAGTAATTGGGTGTCCAAACGGTGGATGCAGGTACAATTTTAACATTTAAAAGACATTTGGATTAGTTCGTGGATGGGAGACGTTTGGAGGGATATGGGCCATGTGTGGGCAAGTGGGACAAGTTTAGTTTGAGAACATGGTTGGCGTGGACTGGTTGAATCAAAGGGGCTATTTCTATGCCATATGACTCTATGACTCTATTTCATCCATTAATTAAATCATTTTTAGCATTTCCTCCCTCTCAAAGGAGCTTGTGTGCTTCTTTGCATATTGCCATGGAAATGTCACTTACTCTATGACATTCTGTAATTTTGAAAATCTCCTTCCAGGAAGTCAAAACAAGGTTGGACATTCACTATTGTGCATTATCTAACTGATCATAGTGGAGTCAAAGAGCATAACAAACAATGAAAACAAGCCCATTACACTGCCAACCTTCCATCTTTATCTATATCTATGTAATGAGTTCATACTTTGTTACTTAGGTTTCTTATTTCTTTTCTGGCACTTTCACTTGTGAATTGGGATTCATTTGCTGCATCTTTCGCAAACTTACTCCTTGAACTGAAAATATTAATTGCTGTTCTGATGGCAGTGGAAATACTGATTGTGCTCTCTCTTTTTGGTCAAGAAGCTGAAAGATTTTTGTACCTTTAATCCGCAGATTCTGAGATTTATCATACCACCAGCATTTCACCCAAGATCTGTGCGAGTAACTCAAGCAAAAATTATTGCATTTATCCAATAACCTTGTAGCATGACAGGTGATTTCCTTTACATCTTAAATATCTTTCATAAAGACTTACCTTTGGAATGTGTCAGATAGCAGAGCAATTAGAAGATTGATACAGAGGATGCTTGAGACCCCAAGAAACATTCCACAAAGAAAATATGCCATTACTGGATCCTTGGCATACATATCCTCAAACCCATAATCATCAACCAATGTAATACGAAAGACAGTAAACATCATCTGGGGCAAAGTTGTCATGTTTGATACTAGCCCTAGAAGCATGGAAATGATGGAAAATAACAAACATAGAAAAGTTATAACACAGAAAGAGGCCACTTATCTTTGGATAATTGTCTAGTTGCCTTTGACAGCCACTGACAGTGCATTCCAGTGCATTCATTGCATAAAAACAAACTTTCATGTCAATGCGCTGTTATCACCAATCAGCTTAAGTCTGAGTGCTCTGGTTCTTAATTCTTCCATTGACTGGAACAGGTTCTCTCCATCATGTGCCCAAACCCCTCGTGAATTTTGAACATTTCTATCATATCGCTTCTTAATCTTTACTACTCTAAGGAAACTGATCTCAGTCATTCCAATCTATCCACGTAGGTGAAGATCATTATCCCTGAAACCATTCTCATGAATTTTAGCTGCACTCTTTCTAACGTCTTCATAACCTTATGAAAGCATAGTGCCAAAGCCTGAACATAATACTCAGTTTGAGGCAAATTAATATGTTATGCAGGTTAATTATAATTTCCTTTCTTCACTACTTACAGGCCTATTTATAAATTCCAGGATCCTGTACGCTTTATTAACCATTTCTCAGCCTGCCCTGTCATCTTTAATATTTGCCTACATGTACCAAGTCTTTCTGCATCTGCACCTCTTTTAGAATTGCACCTTGTACTTTAGATTCTTTCTTCTCTTTTTTTGCTGCCAAAATGAATCACTTCACACCTCTGTGCCTTAAATTTCATCTATCACTTGTCTACTCATTACACCAATCTGTTCAAGTCATTTTGACATTTACCACTAGCTTCCTCACAGTTCACAATAGTTCCAAAGTTTTGTGTCACGCACAAATTTTTGAAACTGTGCTTGAATGCCCAAGTCTAGATCATTATTATAGATCATGAAAAACAGTGCGTCTAAAACTGCCCCTTGGGGAAATCCAATTACATTCTTTCCTCCAGTACAGAATCACCACTTCCATCTAATGGCATGTCACAAAACCAATTTTGTATCCAAGCTGCTGCTGTCCCTTTTATTCCTACGGGTTCACGCATTGCTGACAACCTTATTATGTGGCACTTTATCAATTGCCTTTTGGAAGTACATGCACATTACATTAACCATGCTACCCTCATTAATACTGTTACCACAAAAAAAAACAAACAAGCCTTACTTAAACACGATTTTTCCTTAACAAATCTGTGCTGGCTTTCCTGAACTAATTCAATGTCTTGATTCCTTAATCACTACAATCTAAAAGGACAAAGGCAGCAGATACATGGGAGTATCACTATCTGCAAGTTCCCCTCTAATCACAAACCACCCTGACTTGGAAATATATTGCTGCTGTCCCTTCACTGCTGCTGAGCCAAAATCCTGGAATACCCTCCCTAAAGGCATTGTGGGTTTACCTACACTACATGGACTGTAGCGGTTCAAGGAGACAGCTCACACCACTTTTTCAAGGGCAGCTAGGGATGGGTAAAAAATGCTAGCCCAGCCAACAATGCTATATCCCATCAAGGAAGTTTTAAAAAATACATATTTGTCCAAATGGTTTTTAATTTTGTCATGAATTATTGTGTATAACATTTTTAACATCAATGATACTAAACTGACTGGCCTGTCACTACTGGGTTTATCCTTTCACCTTTTCATCAACAAGTGTATGATACTTTCAATTCTCCAATGCATTATGTTTCTTTCGAAGCTGGATTGGAAGTTATGAGCCAATGCCTCTGCAATGCACGCATTTACTTCCCACAGCATCTTTGGATGCTTTTTGTTTTTATATATGCTTTGATGGGATGCGGATGTCACTGGCAAACCAAACATTTATTTTTTTACCCATCCCTACATATTTTTTAGAAGGTGGTGGTGAGTTCCCTTCTTCAATTGCTGTAGCCCACCTGGTGTATGCATTCATACAATAATGTTGGGGATGGGGGTCAAGATTTTGATTCAACAACAGTGAAGGAATAGTTCTGGATTTCCCATTCTGAGGCCAGCAGCTGAGGCTGGAAAATTTCCAGGCTCGGTGCATCTGCCATGGTATAAATGCTTTGAATGGTGTAATATTTCCCCTGGGGATGAAGGTACAGAAAGCAAGCTGGCCTGTTGCCACTGGCTGCAACTCAGAGGTGGCCACAGGGCCAAGTGCTGAAGTACATTGTTTCTAAGCCTTACCTCTGTTCTCTGAGACTTCATCCCAGTCATTTTGTTAAATATTAGTTCTTTTAGCCCTCACCGCTTATTCCTCATGCCACCAACTCATCCCTTTTGTCTCATTTGGACTGATTCTAACTCTTGCACTCACTCATCCCCATGGTTTCTTACAGCAGCAATGCTACTTATTGCACACATCCCCATTATCTCCTACAGCCCCTTTTCCAACTGTGTGCCAATTCATGCCAACCCATGCCCTCATCATCACTCTTTGCCCTGATATACTCCATTGGCAGACTTCAGGAACCATGCTGTGATGCAATAAAATAACTTTCTGAAAAACAATTACAGCAGTCACTAAATTTAAAAACTATGAAAACCCTTCAAATGTATTTGAATTCCTGAAAGTAATTAATTCCTTTAAAAGAAACATTTTGTATTCATAACTATAAGTAAGAGATGTAATTATTTAGTAACTCTTCAAGTGGCCATGAAAGCTCCAAAATTGTTTACTTATAATGACGCATGATAAAAATATGTAACTATAGAAGGCAGCCAACCATTAAATAATGGCTTAATGGCAGCTTTTAACATTGTGTGAACAAGTATTGGAACTTCTGGATCAGATTTTTTTCGACTCACCCAGCCAAAGGTAGGTATTTTATTTTCATTTAAATAATAGGACAGTTTTTCAGTTCTCCAGATCTATTCACTCTTGAAAATTATACATGGCTTCTTTAAAGATTTAGAATTCCCACTCTACAGAATAAGGCCCTTGTACCAGGTAAAAAATGGAACCTGAATACACAAGTTATGCGATGCAGGCAGGAAAGTAGAGCTGAGACTACAACTAAAACAGCCATGATCTTATTAAATGGTGGAGCAGACTCAAAGCCAAAATAGCCTACTTTTGCTCCTACGTCTTATATGCCTCTGAATTTGGCAGCATCTTCTGTCTTGTTGAAGGCAAATGCAAAGAACTAACTTAGTAACTCTGCCATGCATCCTTGCCTCGACTCATAAATTTATTTAAAGATCACTAATCTGTCTCATTGCTTCTTTTATCACCTTTTATTATTCACAAGCTTATGTAAAGACATTTGGATTCTCTTTTATGTTCTTTGCCAGCTTCTTCCCTTAAATTTTTTATCACTTCCTCTCTGAACCCTCTATATACTCTCTGAACTCTCTATATACTCAGCCTCGTGTTTTAAAGAAAATTGTTCATGCGATGTGGGTGTTGCTGGCTGCATCAACATTTATCACCCATCCTTAATAGCTATTGTCCCTTGTGGTGTAGGGACACTCACAGTGTTGTTTGGAGGGAGTTCCAGGATTTTGATGCAGCAACAATGAACTAACAGTGATATAGTTAAAAGTCACAAGTCAAAGTTCTCTATCTTGTCAGGTTTGAATCTTGGAGACACTACAATTTCCTAATGCGCAGAATTTATCATCAAGTTACATAACATTTTCATATTATACAAATGGCTGCCAGATCCCTCAATTTTATTATCCACCTTATTATCCATATTTGTCATAGGCACCCTTTTGGCTGCTTCATTTAATCTCTGTAATCATCAGGGGAGCTCTGGATTTGTTTAACCTCACCTTTCCCCCTTGTGAGACTGTAAATTGACTATGTTTGGAAAACAAAACCAGGAAATGTAGGACCACGATTTGCATCTTCTGAGATTGTCCTTTCTCACGATTTTCGAAGTTCTGAAAGGTCCACTGACAGAACTGTAGTCGAGCAGAATCTAGAGTGATCCAAAGTGGAGGCCACTGACAGCGGCTTGAATTCTAGGGTGGAACCATAAGTATGTTTGGAACAGGTCCATTGTAGCTGTAATTGGGTGCTGACTCCAAGGTGCCAGAATGTTAAACCAGTTCTAACAAAGTAGTGAGGCACGGAGTGGGCCTTGTAGGAACAGAACAACTGCCAATCTTCCAAATCTACTCCTTCCATCAGGTTTGAATTATATTCTATGCACATAATGGAACCCAAACTTGTTCTGAGCAAACATCGGTTCCTTTCAGATTCTCTCTGAACTGTGTCCCTTTGATGCAAATGGAACCATAAGTAGACTCAACCCTTCCCACGTAGATGCAACGGTCAAGAAGGCACAACAACACCTCTTCTTCCTCAGGTGGCTCAGGAAATTTGGCATGCCCATAACATCCCTCACCAACTTCTACAGATGCACCATTGAAAGCATACTGTCCTGGTGCATAATGGCCTGGTATGGCAACTGCTCTGCCCAGGACCGTAAGAAACTACAGAAGGTTGTGTGCGTAGCCTAGACCCTCATGAAAGCCAACCTTTCATCCATGGACTCCATTTACATGGCTTGCTGCCATGGAAAGGCTGCCAACATCATCAAAGACCGATTGCACCCTGGTAATGACCTCCTACAGCCTCTTCCATCAGGCAGAAGATACAGAAGCTTGAACACACGCACAAGCAGCTTCAGGAACAGCTTCTTCCCGGCTGTTATCAGACTGATGAATGGACTGTCTAGCCTCAAATAACACTGATCTTGCTAACGTTGATCTCGCCTAGCACACGCATTGTGCAATGTAACCTGTATGCCTCTAGTCTTTTTTGATCTGTACATCCTTTACTTACTATGATCTGCCTGTACCGCTCATAAACAAAGCTTTTCACTGTACTTTGGCACACGTGCCAAAAAAAGTCAATCAAATCTACACGAACATTATCCAATTTATAATTATCCACAGGAAATGTGATGAAAATGTTTGCTTTAGAAAACATGACACTAGTCATGAGCTTAAAGACACCATGTACCAATGACTGATGTTATTGATATCATCAGTTCTTCTTATTGCATTCTAAAATCTTCTGTCATTATTCTGCCCATGGTGCTTGTGGCATTTTTCATGCTCTTCTCCACCTTCTTGATGACTCAAATGAGACCATTTAGTTTTACTTTTACCTCAAAAACATCAAATGAATCACTCTCAATTTCCAAACTCTCCTGAGAAATAAAATTGCTCCTATCACTCCTGGTCTTTGTGCTCTCTTTATTATCCTTACATTTTAAAATAATTCCTACCTTCTGGGTGAGTCATGATTCTGTAATCCTTATAACATCAGTATTTTCAATGTTCTGATGACAGGGTTGAAATTCCCCTTTTAATGAGAAATGGGAAAGTGCCTATTAATGGCCCACTAATGAGACAATATTGGCAGAAACTGCTCCTGTGTGCACCATGCCATTCTGCTCTCTCATAAACGGTTCGTTAATTATTGAGAATACAGGCATTTGCTGGTCTTTTGTCCGAAAGAGAACTATGGTCCTCAGTCCCAACAAAAGATAAAATACAATTTCAGAACTAATGATTTGCAAGTAAATACTAGACTCACCACCAAATATGATCCAAAATGCACAAGCAAAAGGAATGTAAAACTCTCCATAGAGAAAGAGGAACTTCAAGAGGTCAACGACAATCTTCCCAAGCATTACAATGAAAGGTCCCAGAGCTCTAGACAAGAAAATTAACAACATTATGCAAATAATGAGGGGATGTTACAGATTGTTGGGATGAATAAGGTGGCCACATACCACTTTGGTAATGAGTATCTAAATGTGATACAGAATCCAGGGATACCCATACACAAAATATCAACAATAGTGATGCAGGCCATAATAAAGAAGTAATAAGAAGGCCAACTACGAGTGGGTTCATTTTGAGAGGGATGATATTGAAAAATGGAACAGATATATGAAAATGTGTTAATTTTTATGTTCATTTTACCATTGATTAGGCCACATTCATATATAGTTATGTATGTATATAGTTCTGATTTCCATACTCTAATAAAGGACAATGAGGCAAGAATTCACAAAGATGAAACCCGGAAGGACATTGGTGAGGCCACGTTTAGAATGCTGCATTCAATTCTGGTCTCCCTACTGCAGGAAATATGTTTTTAAACTTGAAAGGGTTCAGAAAAGATGTACAAGGATGTTGCCAGGATTGGAGGGTTTGAGTGATAGGGAGAGGCTGAATAGGCTGGGACTATTTTCCCTGGAGCTACGGAGGCTGAGGGGTGATGTTATAGAGGTTTATAAAATCATCAGGGGCATGGATAGGGTGAATAGCCAAGGTCCTTTTCCTGGGGTAGGGGCGTTCAAAACTAGAGGGCATAGTTTAAGTTGAGAGGGGTAAGATTTAAAAGGGACCTGAGCAGCAACTTTTTCATGCAGAGGGTGGTGCATGTATGGTACAAGCTGCCAGAGGAAGTGGTGGTGGCGGGTACAATTACAGCATTTAAAAGGCATCTGGATGGGTACATGAATAGGAAGGGTTTTGAGAGTTATCAGTCAAATGTCCATAAATGGGACTAGATTAATTTAGGATATGTGGTTGGCATGGACAAGTTGAACCAAAGGGTCTGTTTCCATGCTGTATAACTCAATGACTATATGACTCTAAGTGAGAGGATGTATTTATCTGCAAAGACTGCACAGACTGGGACTCTTTTCTCTATAAAAGCAAAAGCTGGGTGATAACCTAATAGTCCAAATTATAAAGAAGGTTGATAAGATGAATGAAGAGATGCTTCTACGCCGGAGGACTCCTAGTCCAGGTTTCAAAAATATAAACTAATGATTGGAAATCAGGAGGAATTTCTTTACCGTAAGATTGCCAAGACTGTGGAACTTGCTACCACAAAGGACAATAGTATAGATACATTTAAAGAGTAGTTGGATGAACACATGAAGGAGAAAGGGGGAAGAGGACATGTTGGTGCTGATAGAGGAAGAGAGGTTCTGGGATAAATGTGGAGGATAAACTCTGACATTGGCTCAATGGCTGTTTCAAAACGTAGAGGAACAGTATGGCTTCAATTCCTTCACCAGCTGAGGTTACCATGAAGGACTCTTCTTCACAACCTCTTTCCTTGCCTGAGATGTGGTGACCTTCAGATTAAACCATCACTAGCTGTCTCTCTGTAATCAGACAGCAGCCCTATAATCCAGTAGGACTATGGAGACTTTACCCTTTTTAAAAGGTATACTCAATGGAAATCTATTTGTAGAAAAAGTTACTTCCAAAATAATGAATTCTTGATATAAAGCAATTTATTGTTTAGAACAGTATCTGAGAGAAAAAAGTTATAGAATAAAAGGAGAATGCCAAAGGTTAGGAAGAGACCTGGCTGCAATGTGTCTTTCCAAGGAGTTGGGAATTCAGACAGACATTTCAATGAAAAATATTCCCAATTTTTACTAATGTTTAATTTTTAATTGCTACAGGCAGCAATATATCACATTTTCTAACATACATTCAAGAAGTGTATAGTAGTTTTATATACACATTTATTGTGAACGAAAGGTCCTTAACTGAAAATGTTAGATCTGTTTTACCCTCCATAAATGCAGCCTTACCTCTGTATGTTTCAGATTTCCAGCATCCAAAGAAGTTTGGGTTGGATTTGCTTGGATGGAAGGCAATTGGAGAGGAGTGGGGTCTCGGCATAGAGACAGAATATTTCTGTGGGCCAGGGAGAAACACTCTCTGTTTTTGAGCAACTTCATGCGATCCATTTGAATATCACTTAATCCTTAAGGAAGGCTGAAACTGGGTGGAGCATGTATAACACAAGCTCCAACCATTTCTACGTGAACTTCACAATCAGGACCTGGCAAACGGAACAGAGTTCCAACTGCATATTTAAAGGAGGCTAATACATACTTACAGGCACCTGGACAACCATAAGCCACCAAAACCACACTGGCATCCAGTGCAGTTTTGGTTCTGATCAGCCCTGACAGATTGTGGTATCAAATTTTATGCATATTATAGAGACTGTAAATATATTTTCTCCCCGGAACCAATCATTGGCAATGTCTCAGAAAATGATAAATTGGGATGCAGGAAATCTGAACTAACTTCAGAAAATGTTGCAAGAAGATCTTGTGGGAAGTAGTTGGTGCCAAAACATTGAATGTATTCAAGAGGCAACTGGATGTAGCACTTGGGGTGAAAGGGATCAAAGGTTACAGGGAGAAAGCAGGTTTAGGCTATTGAGTTGGATGATCAGCCATGATCGTGAAGAATGGCAGAGGACTGAATGGCCTCCTCCTGCTCCTATCTTCTATGTTTCTATGTTGCAACATTTGCAGAGAGAAAGAAAGGGTCAGTTTTTCACCCACACGTTCTGCATTAAGATATTGGGTAATAGAGACCCCATGCTAACAACACCAGATCTCTTTAACTTGCTAAAGATTTCAGCGTGCACGTAACTTATGCATTTGGTGCAAATTAAATTTTCATGATCAGATGTGATAAAGGTACTTCCCCTCAGTGAAAGCAAGCTATCCATGCATGAATCACCTTGCATACTCATTATCTTTAAGCTCAAAAGCAGCAGCTGACGAAAATCAGGAGCAATTGACCTTGTAGAGAATGGTACATCTTACAGTGTAAATTATCTCTGCTCCAGCCAGTAATTCTGGCTAAGGAATAGTTTATAGTTGTTTTGAGCTCTTAAGGCAATAGTCTGGTCTGTACTATGACTTTATTGAAACTGGCTGCAAGATCGCAGTTCTGAATCAGTAGAGGTCACATAACAACAAACCAGAAGACACATTAATACAATTTCATTTTTATCCCAAATATTGCCCTTTCATACATAAAAACAAAAATAAATTGCATCCAATATTATGTACATTTTGAGTTACCCTATATGTATATATCACTGTACTTATAAATTATTTTCATTATCCTCAAGAGTCTTCATACATGCATTACATATTTGACCTTTAAATTGTGCCGGCCTCTTAATCATATGTGTGCACATTATGATTGTATGTTCACTTGGGTGATGTTCCTTCCCTGGAGAATGTCATTCCTGTGTTATTTGTTATTACTGCAGTACTGGTTATTCCATTTCTATTTTTGGGGGTGGGGAGGTGGGTGGTCGTGGTGGTCTGTGAACAATGCTGAAGGAGAATGGAACACCTTCCTGATGGACCACTTGCAGTTGAGGAACAGCTACTCCTGTTGTGCATATGTGCCTGTGGTGGGATGTACAAGCCTATCTGGTTGTTCATTGTGCGTGATGGAGGTGACAATTGCTCCATTCAGGTCTCAAA
Source organism: Rhincodon typus (assembly GCF_021869965.1). Lineage (NCBI taxonomy): Eukaryota > Metazoa > Chordata > Chondrichthyes > Orectolobiformes > Rhincodontidae > Rhincodon > Rhincodon typus. The sequence continues at coordinate 44,772,616 of NC_063335.1, forward strand.
TTGCCACCTGGACTGATTCTTGTTAACGTTGTTGAAGGTTTGTGCCTTGACTTTCATCTGTCAAAATGAATTTGGCTATTGTTTTACTTTGTTTTTGTCACCCACAGCTGTTACTACCTCTGGCTTCAGTAGCTTTTCTGCTGTTGAAAGAAAGGTTTATGGCAGTATGACATCAATCTCTGTACTGGACTATATATACTCAGTAGGTATGTTTTCTTTATTTGAGGATTGCCTCTGTGCTGAATTTTTTTGATTTTTTTTATTGTTCCTTCAGTAATTTTCACTGTGACCTTAGCTTTTTCATTTGGCTGGGTTTAGTGTGGAGAGGATGTGCAGTGTTGAATTTCCCAATCCTCTATGAGGGAATGATCCTTCACTCATGAACTGAGGGACCATTGTCACTAATCAAAATGATGCGAATACTGTGACAGCTGAAATGTATTTTCAGACATTCAGTAATCTGAGCAGTAGTTGTTGAGGTCAGCTAGGTCATTTCCCGGTAGTCAGAATAGCAGTCTACTGTGACAAGATAATGAGTTCCCGTGAGAATGAAGAGATCTACTCATGTGTCATCGGTAGCTCTCTATAGCTTTGCTTAGCTTGTTACTCATTACAAGCGCTGCACTGGCTGACACTGGCCTTGATTTTGTTTCTCATGTTTGGCTGGTAGAGCACATTTTTTTTGCTTTCCCCAGACTTGACTCAATGCCTTGGTGGCTTGCATTGATACATTTTAGCACCTCCGCTCTCAATTAGTTAGGGATAATGACTTTATTTCCTTTACACAATATGCCATCTTGGACTGTCAATTCATCTCTTTATGATCATTACACTCATATAGCAATAGTTGGGACCTTGCTTCTTTTCAGGCCATCCTTTCATCACTATTTCTTGCAAAACTTGGAGAGTTACATCTTGTTCAATAATGTACTTGATTTGACAGATTCAGATTCAATTTTGCTGAACCTTGTATTTCTTGGGCTAAGTTCCAGTTCTGTCAACTTGAGGATTTTTTTTGCTGCAAGACCGAGTGAGATTTTTCGTTGATGCACCCCATGGCATCGCCCTTGGCTGATTCGGTCCCCATCTTACCACACATCATTCCTGGAACAGCTTGCCATTCAGCTCTCCATTGTGCCAAAAGACCAGCATCGTTGGTGTCCACATTATATTTAAAAGGCCACTGTGCACTCTGAAGAGCACTGGCATTCTGAGGTTGCTCTGCTCAGTGATGGACATACAGTGTGAAGCTTTCGGAACGGGGAAGATGGCACCACGGTTCTCTGTCAGGGCTTGGGAGGTCCTGGCTAGGAGATGGTGCATAGGAGGGATGTCCTTTTCCTTCGCCCTAGAGGACCAGCAGAGGAGGCAATGACTCCAGACCCAGGTCCATGGTCATCACCGGGTTTGTGCAGACTCCACCATTCAGAGGAACAGCCAACAGTGCCACCAGAAGACTAATGACCTTCTCCAGTGTGCCAGGAAAAATGCCACACTTCTCTCTCTCTCTCTCTGCTTTCTCACAGCCATCTGTGCTATCACACCCATCCATATCAGACCAACTAAGTAAGTACCGTTCCTCATTCCAGTGCAAATCCCACAATAACCCCATTGTCAGGGTAATTCATTACAATTCTCTTCTAACCATTGTCTATGATACCTTCTCATGTATCTTGCAGATACCTGCAGAAAGTCCACGACCTTGACAGAGAGATAGCAGCTCCACTCTATCCTCTAAGGAAAAGGGTACTTGCCCCCTTGGAAAAATCAGAAAGGCTAGTTCTTACAACTATCCACCAGCTCAGATATGACAACTTTGGACTGGTATTGGAGGCTATCCTTGACCAGCCGTACTGGGACCTCCTGACTGATGGCTGTCTCCCTTGACTTGACCAAGGACTGTTGACAGCCATAAAAAGCTTCCTGACTTGGGTCTGTGATAAACAGCAAGGCAAGACAGAAATAATGTGAGCCTAGTATTGCGAACTAGTCAGGTGGGAATATTTTTAAATTCTTTTGTGGGATGTGGGCATCGCTGGCTGGCCAGCATTTATTGCCCATCCCTAGTTCCCTTGAGTAGGTGGTGGTGAGCTGCCTTCTTGAACCGCTGCAGTCCATCTGCTGTGGTTTGACTGACAATGACATTATGGAGGGAATTCCAGGATTTTGACCCAGCAACAATGAAGGAACGGCGATATGTTTCCAAGTCAGGATGGTGAGTGGCTTGACGGGGAACTTGAATGTGGTGGTGTTCCAATGTATCTGCTACCCTCGTCCTTTTAGGTGTGAGTGGCTATGGATTTGGAAGGTGCTGTCCAAGGTAATCTTTGGTGAATTTCTGCAGTGCATATTGTAAATAGTAGACACTGCTGCTACTGAGTGTCGGTGATGGAGGGAGTGGAGGCATACAGATGCAGTGCCAATCAAGCAAGCTGCTTTGTCCTGAACGGTATCAAGCATCTTGAGCGTTGTTAGAGTTGCATTCAATCAAGCAACTGGGGGAGTATTCCATCACACTCCTGACGTGTGCCTTGTAGATGGTGGACAGACTTTGCGGAGTCAGGAGGTGAGTTACTCACTGCAGTATTCCTAGCCTCTGACCTGCTCTTGTAGCCTGTGTTTATGTGGTGAGTTTCTGCTCAATGGTAACCCCCAGGATGTTGATAGTGGGGGATTCAGTCAAGGGCCGGGTGGTTAGATTGTCTCTTATTGGTAATGGTCACAGCGTGGCATTCCTGTGACATTAATGTCACTTGTCACTTGTAAGCCCAAGCCTGGATATTGTCCAGATCTTGTTGCATTTGAATATGGACTTCTTCAGTATCTGAGGAATCGCAAATGATGCTGAACATGTTCACAAATGACTGCACATCCCCTCTTCTGATCTTAAGATGGAGGGAAGGTCATTGATGAAGCAGCTGAAGATGGTTGGGCCTAGGATGCTGCCCTAAGGAACTCCTGTAGAGATGTCCTGGAGCTGAGATGGCTGACCCCCAACAACCACAACCATCTTCCTATAAGTCAGGTATGACTCCAACCACTGGAGAATTTGCCCACCCTGATATGCATTGATTCCAGTTTTACTCAGTCGAATGCAGCCTTGATGTCAAGGCGTGTCACTCTCACCTCACCTCTGGAATTCAGCTCTTTTGTCCATGTTTGAACCAAGGCTGTAAATGAGTTCAGGAGCTGAGTGGCCCTGATGGAACCCAAACTGGGTGTCACTGATCCAAGCTGTAAAAAAGCAAGGCAGGGACGTTGTAAGCATCCAGGTAAAGTTAGGGGGAGACAATCAGCTCCAAAATGCAGCCGGGTCTGTTATGAGAGTCCAATATCTTTGCTACAGCTTTTCAACGAGAGGCTCCACTGCAGCTTTAAAGTGCAGAAGTGTCCTGGTAGTGGATCAGAAAGGTGCCATGTGGGTCTTGAGAGGCTGGCAGTTATCCAATGACAGTATCTGCATGAGGAGTGGGGAGGTGACTATGAGGTGGTGGGGGAGGAGAGAAGCTGGTGCGTTGACAATTAGCCCCAAAGGACGTCTGTTCCCCAGCCCAAAACCAACTTTAACAGCTGAAGCTTTCATTTGAGGACCTCTCTCTGCCATGACTAAAGTAAGCAGCAGGGTTGATGTTCCCTGCACTGACCTGCAGTGTGCATGCACAGCAACAGCTGATGAAACCAGAAGTGAATGTGTTAGAGATAGTGGGAACTGCCGATGCTGGAGAATCTGAGATAACAAGGTGTAGAGCTGGATGAACACAGCAGGCCAGGCAGCATCAGAGGAGCAGGAAAGCTGACGTTTCGGGTCTAGACCCTTCTGCAGAAATAGTATCCTAATCAGCATGCACAAACCCTTTGGGCAGCTTAGAAGGAAAGTTGATTAGGCATGGGACAAAGTGCTGAAGTGACCATTAATTGGCCATCTAAAGATCTCAATTGACCCAAGGGATGGACCCCTCTACTGCCCCCTGTAAAAATGTAAGGGCCGGGCTTGTGGATAGCAGGCAGACCACCCATTGGATTCTGACAGCCCTCATGCCTTCAAACACTTTGGCAGGAGAGCAGAACATTCAGCCCAATGGCAATCACAGAATTACTGCAGCAAATTTCAAACTTGTATTCGAACTGTAGGACACATGCTGGACTATAACCTTTTTTAAAAAAAACTGGAATGCATAAAATTCATTTGCACTTGCTTATGATTTATAGAATGCGTATCATAGTTCAGGGAGCAGACAAGAAAGGTATTATGATCTGGAAACATCTTTTATCTGAGGGACAAAAAAACAGTAGTACATACCTGATAGCTCGGACATGCTTCATGAGCCGAAGCCAAAGGAATATGATAGTCACAGCAAATAGTCGAATATGTGCAACATGAATGAACTCGCTTTCCGTTGTTAAGTCAACAGCGTGAGTTGCTATGAGAGCAAAGAGCAGCAGATAAACCATCCAGTCAAACAAATTCCTGGAAAAACAATAGCATCATGTAGGTCAATGACAATAAGTTAGCAAATTCAGATAGCGCTCAATATCAGTATACTAACAATACTTTAGGGCAGAGACAGTTTCAGTCCAACTCTCTCTAGTTTTAATCCAAGTCATATTAACTGGCCAAGGCAGCAATCTCTCCACTAGAGAGAGAGAAAATTGGAGACAATTACACTTGGACAGTATCTCCACTCCTCAAGAGCCAGTTACAGAAGACATTGGAAGCAGTATGCTGTGCACCCATCCTTTGTTCCATAAACTCACTCAGACAGGGGAGGAACGTGAACTGAAACACCAATGAAATGAACAATGAACCCAAACACCACCATCTCCATAAAGATAGTGAGTGAGAAAATGCATGGCAGATGAAATATAATGTGGATTAATGTGAGGTTATTCACTTTGGCAGCAAAAACAGGAGACAGATTATTATCTGAATGCAATTGATTGGAAAGGGGAGAAGATGTACATTAGTCACTGAAAGTAAGCATGCAGTTACAGCAGGTGTGAACAAGGTAAATGGTATGTTGGCCTTCATAGTGAGAGGATTCAAGTACAGGAGCAGGAATGTCTTGCTGAAATTCTACACAGCCTTGGTGAGACCACACCTGGAGTACAGTGTGTAGTTTTGGTCTCCCTATCCAAGAAATTATGTTCTGGCTATGGGGGCAGTGCAGAAAAGGCTTACCAAACTGATTCCTGGGATGGCAGGATTGAGGTAGAAAGTGAGACTGGATCAATTGGGACTATGTTAATTGAAGTTCAGAAGAATAAGGGGGAATCTCATAGAAACCTATAAAATTCTAACAGGTCTAGGCAGCATAAATGCAGGAAGGATATGCTTGATGACAACGGAATCCAGAATCAGGGATCACAGTCTAAGGATCTAAGGTGAGGAGAGATTTCTTCATCCAGAGAGTGGTGAAACCTGTGGAATTCTCTGCCACATAAAGTAGTGGAGGCCAAAACATTGATTTTTTTTTCAAAAAGGAGTTAGATGTAGATCTAAAGGGATCAAAGAATGCCAGGATGAAGCAGGAACAGGGTACTGAGTTGGATGATCAGCCATGATCATATTGAATGGGTGGAGCAGACTTAAAGGGCCAAATGGCCTATCCTTGTTCCTGGATGCTATGATACATGATTACCAAACCATTGTACACATCAAATAAAAAGAAATAAAGAACTTGCTTACATAGTGCTTTTCATCATTTCAGGTTGTCCTAACTGACTGTGAAACCGATTTTAAAGCATAGTCACTGTGGTAATAAAGAAAGCTCAGTGGCCACTTGCACACAGCGAGTTCCCACAAACAGCAATGAAATAAATAATCAAAATGTCTCTTTTAGTTGTGTTAGTGAGGGATAAATGTTAACCAGGATGTTGATACATATCACATGTGCTTTTCTGATTTCCAAATAAAAATGCAAATATATTAAATTTAACAATTGTCAATCCTTTCCCTTTTTTGTATGCCTGCCAATTAATACCAGTATTCCAAATCTTCAACTCAAGCAGGACAATGAATCTTTCCAAGTCCCACTCATCTGCACAGACTATCAGTGCCAATTCCCTTTTAACTCAATGTTTAAGTGATAAGTAAAGAGATGCCTGCTCACTTTTCTCTCTTTCTCCAGGCAACTGGACAAAACTGGCAAATATCCTCCCATCAGGAGAAACAACAAGGCAGGAGTGGAGTAGTCATATTATCACTGAACTTGTAATCCAGAGATCAAGGGAAACTGATGGAATTTAAATTCCATTAATAAAATCTGGAATCAAAAGCCTACACTCAGTAATAATGATCATATAATTATCATGGATTGTTGTAAAAACCCCTCTGGTTCACGAATGCCCTTTAAAGGGTGCAAATCTTTCATTCATACCTGTTCTGACCTTGACATGACTGCCACCTGGTTACCTCTTAACTGCCCTCCAAAACTCAGTTCAAGGGTAATTAAGGATGGGCAACAAATACTTTGACAGGTTTGCACAACCCATGAAAGAATAAAAAATGCCTGAGAGAAGATGCTAATTGAGATGAAAGTCCAAATTGCTGCAGCTTTCAGTGTTCTTCTTAAATAAAATTCATTACAACCGTCAGATAATTAATAATAATATTTAAGACAATTACTGTTGATATTTTTTGAACATTTTTAATGAAGTGGAGACAGCACGGTCAGGAAAGTGGTTAGAACAATCACGAACACAATGACATCTCTCTGTTTTGTTCGTGCTCAGTTAAACTCCTACAACTCAAGTTGATTCAGCCCGACAACACATTAACACTTGTGACAATGCCATAAAATTCTTCAGCTTAATGAACTTGAAAGCTCAAATAATTAATCAATGTATCTGTGACAGAAGAAAGGGTGTCTTCATACCTGGATTCATTTTAACCTGACACACTTAGTGAAAAATGGGTGGCAAGGTGTTAGAAACATACAGGTTGTATCCCTGGACAGGGTCTGGCCATTTCCAATGTCAACCAAGGACTTGCAAGTTGATGAGGTGCCTGCCTAAAGATGATGAAAGCTTCATAAATTTATGCAAATTGGAGTGCTATTTCAGAGTGTTTGTAGTACAAATTCCAATCAATTGCCCCTCAGAATTGAAATCGAGGTCTGCTGTACTTCGTATCACGTGGCCTCCCAATTGAAACAAGCTTATGCTTGGACCATTTAACTCAGGACACTGCTCAAAATGATGACAGCTTCAGCACAAGAATAAATAGGGTAGTATGTCGCCCTTTGCTATTTTCAGCTGCTGCTGTCCCATTTACACCTGGGCCCTATTATCACTCAAATAGTCTAGCATTGACTGGGAATTGAGAATCACATTAATAATCAACACATGCACATTGTGAAATTCAGAGAAAGTTTTAATCGACAGCTTTACCAAAAATCTTTAAAATAGTGGGGATGCAGTTCTTCCAGTCCAGCCAGCTGTTTCTTTAGGTATGATTCCTCCTAACAGCCAAGAAAAAAATTGCACAGGATAATCAGTATTTGTAAACAGATGCATCTAGTTCTAGCAGAAAACATGGAATTGTTAATGGATGATACATCAATTATAAAATTAAGTTTGGAAAAGCAAAACAACATTCTCATGAAAACACAGTCCGAGGAAAAGCTGTGATTTGCTAGACAACTGTTCTATTTAAAAAAAACCTTTTCAGCAAATTTATTTAGCCCAGTTGTACATTGATAACTTTTTCCAATCTTTTGGCAGCACTTGAAATGTAGACAGTAGCACCATTCAACTGCTTTGCTGTGGAAAAAAATACTTTAAATCTATTAAAGACACCACAAGTTAGGATTTATATAAGCAGATATCAAGTTGAAGGGATTTCTACCTCTGGAGCTTAGAAAAATACTTCATTACATAAAACTTGCCAGTGGTGTTGCAATAATGAAATAATTTAGTGAACGTTAACTGAATTTTCCCACTGGAAAATAATTGAGAAAAAAATTACAGTTTATATTTTAATGTTCAAGATGTCATTTTATGTACCTCTGGCCATCTTGGGTGACACAGGTTGAGGTCCTTCATTATTTCCTTGCTTTTCCAATCCTTCCAAGAACTAAACTTCACATTTGACGAATGGATTTCGATAAATTCCTCTACAAGCTGATAGCCAGTAAGTCCAACTGCTATGATACCAATAAGAACTTTCCACCAGTCCTGTATTCATATAACGTAAGAGAAAGAAGATACCTCAAAAGGAACAAGAGACTAAGAATTTAGCATTTGTTATTCTTCAGCTATGACTTTCTACCCCATATTTTTATGATTTCTGAATCCACATGTTAAATGTAATGCTGGTACTGTTCTATATCATTAACACACTGTATAGATTTTTTAAAAATCAACCTGTTCAGACAGACCTCTGGTACTGATGTGACTTCAACCCAGGCTTCTTATTCCAGAGATAGGGACACTACTACTGTGCCCCAAAAGTGGTGTGATTAAGTATGTGCATTCCAACAAAGCCTATTTTTGGACTACAAATTTTCATGTCCACCATTCTTCATCTTTTGTCTTAGATCCCACTGATCCAGCCAATCGTCTTTGAATGCTGTGAGCAATTTCTTGAATGGTGGTAGAGTTACTGAGTCTGACAATTTGAAGCAACTGAACTAACGTACACTTTTTGAAATGACATTTTCACCTTGGTCAGTTAAACTTGCTCCCACTGTCAAGCTCAATAATTCTCCCAGACAATTCCTCCTAATTAACACGGAGGTTAAAAGTAACATTTCAAAATTAACGTAAAATGGGGGTGTAGGTAGAAAAGGTTTGTTGATCAGAATTAAATTTCTATGCCTGAATTTAAAAAGTATTATTAATGCTTTATATTTTAGATTTTTTGAGTGGAGGATCATGGTTAAGAGCCAAGATACACAGCGCAGATCACAGTAGAGGTTCAAAAAGCAAGAAAATGAAGTAAATGATAAGAAAAGAAATTTGAAATTCATAAGAATCTGGTAATGAGTGACCTGCTTGAGACATGATTGTGAAAACTGCCAGTTGTTTCATCAAAGCTCACTGGTTCATGAATGTTCTTTGGAGAAGGGAATCTGTCAGCCCTACCTTGTGCCAGCTGTGTGGAACTCCAATTTCATCCTCTGTGCATGATCTTTAAAGGTTCTGGAAGGGCCAGTAAGCCTCCCAGTCAAAAATATTTGTAGAAAATGGCCCCACCAATGCCAGTTTACAGAAATTCAGAACTTGCAATAGATATGATCTTGCCAGTGTTACTCACTTGGCAAAGACAATTTTTAAAAAAACGAGATAACACAGTGTGGAGCTGGAGGAACACAGCAGGCCAGGCAACATCAGAGGAGCAGGAAAGTTGACGTTTCGGGTCGGGACCCTTTTTCTGAAGAAAGGTCCTGACCCGAAACATCAACTTTCTTGCTCCTCTGATGCTGCCTGGCCTGCTGTGTTCCTCCAGCTCCACACTGTGTTATCTCTGACTCCAGCATTTGCAGTTCTTACTATCTCTTTTTAAAAAAACGATGCTAGAATTAAAGGGTGAATATTGTCAAAGGAACAAAAATATTGTGGAGTGTATGTACTTTATGCCCTGGATTATACAGGCCCCTTCCAGCATGTTTTAATGGTGTAGAGGAGTCACTAAATATTCAGTCTGTGGCTGACCCAGCCCCCTCTCTCCACCACCACTACCTTCCCACCTGTGTCTAACCTGTCTTTTATTTTACAATGTTCCAGGAAGCAACAGGTATAGCACCCAACCATGGGCATATTTAGGCCTTTCAGTGGCCAATTACTGGCCATTTAAAGGACCTTTAGTCCCTCTCTGCCACTATTTTACCTGTGTACATGGGCTATTGTCAGGAAGAAAGGGGAGGGAGACCACCCCCTTTGGTGTCCCTTGAGGCCAGTGGAGTAACAGTCCCCTCCGCTCTCAAGGTTATATCTGACTTTTAAATTTCTCTCTGGCTTCTAAAACCTGGACCCCTACTTCTTTTGTCAGGTATGCCAGCTGTTGTATTTGGAACTAGAAGGTTCTACTAGGATTAAGACTTGATTGGCTCCAATAAGTACAATCCATTGTCATGCAGATGTGTTGGAAGAGTAAAATTGGGTCTCCCAAGGCTTGGTCTTCCCACCTGTCTTTACTGTAATGTAAAGCCGATTTTTCCAACCGGTTACTAGTCGCAGAGAAGCAATGAACTATATCTTATTAATTCTAGTGACTTCTTCACTAGACTAGAAGGCGACTACCCTCACAAACACACTTAATCATATAATCACTTAATCTAAAGAATCCACACATCTAGAAGATACAGAAGGCACCACATGCAGTGATCAGAATAGAATATAAAAATTTAATTGAGCAGCACGAGTCCCAATGAGATGCAAAGCCCACTGATGTGGTTAGAGAGAAACTTACTCTTGCATTCTATCCAGGTAAACAAAATTCATGCTTGTAGATCTACCCCAGTTATATGACAGTAATATAAACATTCAAAAGGCATGTTTAATTATAAAGAACGAAACCATTTTGGTTCAGCATTAGTGGAGATATAGACACTCCATTTATAATTGGAGAATTTGATGAAGTAAAGAATACCAGTGAGAAGGACGAAGCAAACGTGGTACCATGAAAGACATGGCATCTTGGGTGGATTTGTAAAAGATAAAAGAATCATTTCTTTGAAGAATCAAAAAAGACAGGATTTCCATTGTGCTATTAAAGGACTTAAATAATTGAATTACCATGTTACAGAAGAATGAAAATTGTGTACACTGATAGCGTACACTCCACACAAAGTTGATGTTCATGCAGTGATTAACAGGGTTAGATCATGAATGGAGAAGCCTATTGATTAGGAGAAGAAATAGCCTGGGGTGAAGAATAGAACCCTGATAACATAACATGAAAAGGACTTAGATATTTTCTAATTGGGCTGGTCAGAGATGATATTACACACGTGTGGAGCTGGTGAGACTTGAATCCATGCCTCCTGTTTCAGAGGTGTGACAATGCTGTCACTTTAAAGAGATTATTTTGTCCTGGATTTTTTTTGAAGAGAGGTTGTAAAAGCAGAGGTAAAAAAATGGCTGCTGAAAACAGCTTCAGTAAATAATTTAGGAGGCCTTTAGGTTTTTAAAAAATACAGTTGCAACAATGGAAGGGGAGTGGCCAGCTCTCACAGACCAGGCTTCGTAGTTTTTTTAGTTTTAGCAGTTAAAAGCTGTTGGGGGTCCCAGGAGAATGGGAAGCTTTGGTAAATGATTCCTGGCTGCTACTTTCTCTGAAATTTCTCGATGTTGTTTCCTCCTGCATCGGAGAACTGCATGTAAGAATCTGTGTCTGACTTTACCTTTTTGCCAAGGTGTGTGTTTATGGGATGTTACTACATTGGAACAGTTAATTAATAATAGGTACTGTATCTGTTATTCGGTTATATTTTCCAATAGTTAAATTATTCTGAATTTCTCTTTCTTTTGCATACAGTTCTGGACACCACACTACCAGAAGGATGTGGATGCTTTGGAGAGCGTACAGAAAAGGTTTATCAGGATGTTGCCTAGTATGGGGAATTTTAGCTATGAAGAAAGTTTGCATAGACAGGGTTTGTTTTCACATGGAATGCAGGAGATTGAAGGGTGACCTGATAGAAATTTACAAGATAGTGAATAGCATGGATACAGTGGAAAGTATGACGCTTTTTCCCAGGGTCGGGGTCAATTACTAGGGGACACATGTCCAAGGTTTGGGGGTGGGGAGATAGTTTAAAAGAGATATGCGAGACAAGTTTTTCACATAAAGTGTGGTGAGTGCCTGGAACGCGCTGCCAGAGGAGGCGGTGGAAGCAGACAGAATAGCAGCATTCAAGAAGCCCCTGGATGAATCCATGAACAGGAAGGGAATAGAGGGATATGGATCCTGCAATTGAAGACAGTTTTAGGATGGGAGGGCAAAATGTATTAGTGCAGGCTTGGAGGGGCAAAGGGCCTGTTCCTGTGCTGTTTTGTTCTTTGTTCTTTGTTTGTATTTTAACTATAGTGCTTAAATAAAATGTGTTTTAATGTCGAGTGGTTTGACCAGTTGCATCCCATCTGGAACACGCAGCTCACATCTACCTTTAAATTAAGAAAAGTCAGGGTCTAGGCTACCCTCTTAAAATATTTTAAGGGGGTTCTGGTCTGGTCCACAACAGAGGTAGGACACCACCCCAGCATCACAACAGCTAATGAGAAAGGCACTGCTGAGATTCAAACACAAGATCTCCTCTTTACAAGGGCAGGCGTTTAAATCTACTTATCCACGGTGCTGCCCAAGAAAAAGACTTAATGAGATGATTTTAGCTCCTTCCACTTAATAGAATGGAGAGGCAGGGCAGAAACATTTGAAATAAAGTTAAAACTACACTTGACACCTATTTCTACCATCAACATTTGTGTGAGGGTTTTCACATAATTTTACTATCGTAATCAGAGTCTTACATGCAACATTGAGGAACTATTGGGCAGGCATGAACTGTGCATGGGCATCTTCTGGTACCAGGCTTTGAATGGCCTATCCATTGATCCTCAAAGGGTCACTGAAAACCACTCTGATAGTTGTTTGTGCAATGAGAGGTACATGAATGCTTTTTCTGGCCTCCTAAAACATTATGCAGTGTACCCTCTGACCTTCCACATTCACTCTGCCATGCCCAATCATCGAGATTACCTTCTTCTCCCCTCTAAGAATAACATTTCCACATTGATGTGCCCAGTATCTCCTAACTGGCAAGTTACCTGTGAGTTTCAGAACAGTAGTTGCATGTTTCCAGCAAAATTGAAATTAAGCTGCACCTTCAAAATAGCTCTAGGCAAGGACTTTAGGCAAGATGGACCAGTACATCTGCTACCACCCACCTAAAACTACATTAACTGCAGTTTTTTTGCAGGTAAAAGTTTGATTCTGATTTGATACCTTTTGATTTAAAGTAGATACTGTACTTACACGAGGTAGATCATACTTCAATTCTTCAGAATATGATAGAGAGGAAGTAAGTCCAAGAACAGTCCAAGCCAAGATGAAGAGGATATTTAGCACCAACATGATTGCGACTCCTCTCCTAGGAAACCAAACAATTTGTGAGCTTACTGCTATATCCAGGAATAAAGAAGGTTTAATCAAAAAGTGAAGCTGACAAAAATATTTTCAGCAACAATTTCTATTCAAAAACCAATTTCAACAGAGTTAACTGTTACAGAGCACATGAGATGAGTCAGACAAAAATTAACATCAGTACAATGATGGCATCAGCTAGGAGAATCTTAAAGGAAGAGTGGAGAGGAGAAGTTTAAGGAATCAATGCCAATGCTTAAGGCCCATAGTTGAATGTATGAAGTACAAGACCTTCATTGGGTGAAGGAAGCAGTATTAGAAAAGAGAGCAGGATAGGAGGTTTTTTTAGGACCGAAGAAAGTTAAAGACATAGGAAAACCATGAAAGGATTTGAAAACAAATGTGACAATTCAAAGCAGTTGGGGGTCAGCAGCCAATGTAAGTCATTGAGCTCCGAGCTGAAAGGCAAATGGAATGTGGTACCAGTTAAATGGTAAACAGCATAGCTCGGAAAGAAATCATATTCTGAAAGAATGAAGTGTGGAAGAGCGTTGGAATGGTTGAGTCTAGAGGAAACAAAAATGTTGATGGGAATTTCAGCAAGAGATGGGCTGAGATAAGGGAATGGTACAAAGGTGGACATGAGAGGATGGTCGATATGTGGTTGGATTCTTAGTTCAGGGTCAAATAAAATTGTCAAACTGACAGTCTGAGACAGAGATCATGGAAGGGGAAGGAATCAGTTGCAAGGGATTGGATTTAGTGGGAGAGGTTGATGGAAACTGCTTCAATTGTCCAGTATTTAATTGGAGGAAATTAACCTTACCTCCCAAAGCGTTTCCATTTAATTTGAATTAATTTCTGCACAACAGGATGCATGATGAGGTCCAGCTGTCGATATTGAACAATGACTTCAAGCTGAATCATGTTTGCAGGCAAACAGAGAGAAATAGTTTAGTGATCAATAAGAAGTCATAATTTCAGACTTACTTAGTTTCTCATTGCCGAGTGTGTATAATACTCTCAGATATTTCAATTGTTGGTAGAAAGGTATTCACAACATATTTACATGGCAATATATACTTCAAGTCACTTAGTTCAATTTCTAATATACAAGCACAAGAAAAACTGGTTGGAATTTTGCTAAAAATTAACTGAGTGTCAATTTTGAGGAGTCCCATGATAGAGGGGGGCTGTCTCTGTGAGTTCTAGTGAGATTTCTCACACAATTTTATGCTGCTCACCTCATTATGATGTTCCACACCTTGATGGAACAAGGTACAGACAGAAATGCAAGTTTTATCAACTGTTATAAAACCTCCACAGGTTGTGACTACACTTCTCAGCATCAAGGGAGCAGCCTTACAACAACATGACCATTGGAAACGTGGCATCCCTGTTTCCTTCACTTTGTTTCTAAAACCCCTCTTTCAAAGTACATAATCTACATGGAGCATAGATTTCCTATTCAGAAAACAGTTGCACATCACACCAAAAAGCAAAAAAAGAGTGGTCAGCTGGTAAAAATCTAGCAAATGCACAGGGAGGAACAAGAGCAACAAACAGGTCAGCAGGAGGCAATGGCTCTCATTGCCCGGAGGTGCAGGAATACAGCTACAATATGGGGTCTCAGTCATGTGACTGCTATGGCTCCCTCCATTGACAGGTTCGCAGATGCCATGCACAGCCATGTCCAGCAACCTCGGTTTCTGCTGGATATCTGTACATACCTGCACTCCATCGCTCCAGCTGTGGCCGAAGGCATAGCAACAGGGGGGTGCAGAACCTGGCACTCACTCCTGTGCCCTTTCCTCTAAAGGAGGCAGGCTGCTACCAGGAAGCAACCAGCCTGAGGTGAAAGCACACACGCACACAGACATATCCCTCCAGAGGTGTCAAGGCCCTCCACCTCCACCGTGGATGCCCCCTCTGACCTTGAAAGTTCAAGGTGAGGAAAGTCCACTTGCCTCTGACATGCCTTTAGTACGTCTGGGCCAACCACAAACAAGTGTTCCTGGAGCATCCAACCAAATGTCCAACAGCCATCAATCTCCAAAGCTGAGCAGGCTCCCTCCACACCAACGGTAGAAAGTAGGACAAAGCAAAGATGCAATGGTGGGGGGGAATGTCAGAAAAAAGAAACCTCTCAAGGGCACTTTGTTGCCACGGGTGACAGCACACTGCATATAAAGGTTTGCAGTGGTGTTCCCCCAGAATGGGTATTGGAATGCTTACATTTCCTGGTATATATTAATGACCTAGATCTTGGTGTATAGAAGCACAATTTCAAAACTTGTGGATGATACAAAACTTGGAAGAGTTATAAATTGTGACGAGGACAGTGTGTAATTCCACAAGACATTGACAAGTTAGTAGAGTGGATGTATAGGTGGCAGATGAGTTTTAATGCAGAGAAATGTGAAGTGATGCATTTTTGTAGGAAGGATGTTGAAATATAATCTACATGGCAGTTGTACTTCCAAAGAGGTAGCAGGAGCAAAGGGACCTGGCTGTATATGTACACAAATTTCTGAAGGGCATTAAGTAAAATATACAGTACCCCTGGCTTTAACAATAGGGAGTAGAGTACAAAAGTGAGGAGGTAAAGTTGAACTTATATAAGACACATTTTGGATCTCAGTTGAAGTATTGCATACAGTTGTTGGTGCCACATTATAGGAAAGATGTGAACTCATTGGAGAGAGTGCAAAAGAAATTTACAAGAATGATTCCAGGAATGAGAAACTTCAGTTATGGGGATAGACAGAAGAAGTTGTGACTGTTTTCGTAGGAGAGAAGAAGGCTCAGGAAAGCTCTTGTAGAGATTTTCAAAATCATGAGCGAGCTGGCTGGCAGTAGATAAAGAGAAACTGTTCCTATTTGTGAAAGGAACAACAATGAGGGGTCATAGATTTAAAGTGATCTGCAAAAGGAAACGGGTGATATGATAAAAACACTTTCTCTCAGTGAATAGTTAGGATCTGGAATGCACTGCCTGGAAGTGTGGTGGAGGCATTCAAAAGGGTATTGGATGATTACTTGGATAAAATAAAATGCACAAGGGTATAAGGATAAAACAGGAAATTGGCACTAGGTAATGATGCTCATTTGAAGAGTTAGTGCAGGCATGAGGGATTGAAAGGCTTTCTTCTATGCCATAAGACTTCTGTGATTCTGTGAAACTTGATAAAGGAGAGCCAATGGATGTGATATACTTAGATTTTCAGAAGGCTCATGATAAATCTCCCACAGGAGGCTGGTTAGAAAAGTTAAATCACATTGGATCAGAAGAAACTTACTGTCATGAATTCATAATTGGCTGACAGATGGAAAACAGCAAGTAGGAATAAATGGGTAATTCTCGAGTTGGTAGACTGTGATTCATGGGGTACTATGAGGATCAGTACTTGGTCCCAACTGTTCACAATATATATCAATGATTCAATGATTGCTGCAGGGCGGCATGGTGGCTCTGTGGTTAGCGCTGCTGCCTCACAATGTCAGGGACCCGGTTTGATTCAACCTTAGGTGACTGTCGTGTAGAGTTTGCTCATTCTTCCTGTGTCTATGTGGGTCTCCTCTAGGCGCTCTGGTTTCCTCCCACAGTCCAAAAGTGTGCAGGTTAGGTGGATTAGCCATTCTAAATTGCCCATAGCGTCCAGGGATGTGTAGGTTAGGTGGATTAGTCATGGGAGATGCAAGGTTACAGGGATAGGGTAAGGGGGTGGGTGTGGGAGGGATGCTCTTTTAAGGGTTGGGGTCCACTCGTGGACTGAATGGCCTGCTTCCACACTGTAGGGATTCTATTTGGACGTGGGGACCAAACATATTATTTCCAAATTTATGGATGATACATAGCTAAATGGGAATGTGTGTTGTGAATAAGATGTAACGTGGTTTCAGGAGGATTTGGAGAGGCTTAGTAAATGAGCAAGAGGATGGCAGATGGAATATGCTGAGGAAGAATGTGAGGTTATTCACTTTGTTAGGAAAAACAGATGTGCAGAGTATTTCATAAATCATAAGAGGTTGGAAAGGGCTCTAGGCATCCACATCAATACATAAGTGAAGCCTAAAAAGCAGGTAATGCAAGTTATTAGGAAGGCTAATGGAAAGACAGCCTTTATTGCAAGAGCAGTCAAGCACAAGTGTTGTGACGTCTTGCTTCAATAATGTAGGAACTTGGTTAGACTACGCCTGGAGTACTGTGTAGAGTTTTGGTCTCCTTATCTTATGAAATATATTATTGCCATTGAGTAAGTGCAACAGGGACTTGTTCCTGGGTGTCTCATGAAGACCAACTGGCAAACTGGGTCTGTATTCTCTGAAGTTTAGGATAATGAGAAGTAATCTTATTGAAACTAAGAAAATACTTAAAGGAATAGAAAGGGTAAATTCTGATAAGATGTTTCTCCTGACTGGGGAGTCTAGAACCAAGGGGGTACTATTTTAAAATAAGGGGGATGGCACAAGGATCCAAGATGAGGAGAATTTGTTTTTACTCAGAAGGTTGTGAACCTTTGGAATTCTTTACCGCAGAGGACTGTGGAAGCTGAGCCTATGAGTACGTTTAAGGTAGAGAGGGTTATGGGATGGGTGGGTGAAAGGGACTAATGTGCTTGATTAGAAATGATTGTATCGAATGGCAGGAAGGCTTGATGGACTGAGTAGCCTACTCCTGTTCCCATGAAGTTACGCATTATTCCTGACATTGAGATAGGCTTTGCTGGATTTCTTATATTATTCTGCCACATTTCTTGCCATAGCCATGTTGTTCGGGACCTTATAAGATTCCACCCTAGCTTCCTCTTGAAATAATTTAAACTACATGCCTCAATAACACTTCCTGTGGTAGTGAGTACCATCGTACATGAACACATTTGAAAAGTCTGTTGTAATCTTGAAGGCTGAAAGGATATTTGTGGCGGACAGAAGATTCTTTTTCAAACACAGAGAATACTGGAGAAACTCAGCAGGTCTGTCAGCATCTGTGGAGAGAAAAGCAGAATTAATGTTTTGAGTCCAGTCTGCTTCTTCCTCAGACTTTCTTTTGCAGAGGTGTCATACTGGACTTGAAACATTGACCCTGTTGTCTCTCCACAGATATGGACAGATCTGCTGAGTTTCTCCAACATTTCATGTATTTATTTCAGATTTCCAGTATCCACGGTATTTTGCTTTCATAGGAAATTATTTTTATTGCAGTTTCAAATGTTACACAAAATGGTTTGTTTACACAGATTAGTCAATTGGTTGAGAAAACCCGCAACAACATTTTCTAACCATAACTTGTCTCAAGTAGGATAGCCTAATGGTAAGATGTCATCTGTTGGTGTCGGTTGTGCTTCAAGAGTTTGATAAAACAAGGCTCTTAAGGGTATTAATTTCATTAGATAATTAAATTTTGAAATTGAAAATAGTTAATATAGTAAAACTGAAATTTGATGGCTGTGTTAATTCATGGCAGCGTTATTGAACACATTCTTCTGTTTACCATCCATTGATCACTTTACATTTTAATGATCCAGATTATACTTAACCTCTGAACCCTACTCAATAGAGAGACTTCTAACTTAAACATGTAATATAACTTCAAGGTGTTTGCCAATAATCCCAGCTCAAGGCCAGTTGGAGTTGGGCAACTAGTGTTGGCCTTGGATAAAAATGTAGGAATAAGTCCAGCTAAAATTCTGGACTATTTTTAGTTCATGTTTAGAGCTGGTGATTATTACTGGACTTGAAAAGTCTCATGTAACAATCAATCTCTGATCAAAACATTTCTGTGAAACAGAGGCATTTCCTCAAACCTTAACAGAACACTCCATTTATCAAAACTGAGGCAGTACTTACCAATGACTTGGCACGGCTATTATCTGTTTCTGTTTCCAAGCAGATTTTGGAAAAATCAGAGCATTAATAAGTATATTTTCTTGATCTGTAGAAGTTACTTTAATACAGGTCCACTATTCTTCATCTCTATTATACCCCAGTCTTGCTAAACAAGAGTTTCAGGTAATTTAAAATAAATGTGAATTCCAGCATTGTCACCTTTTTATATTATTCACCTCTGGTGTTTCCTGCCAGGACATTGTAAATGACTTCAAAGATAATCCAAGCTCAATGTTGCTTTATTTTAATTGATGTCATTACAAAGTTAGTTTTGCTGGACAGTGACATCTCAGAATTATAATGAGAATCCGCTGGAATGTTTGAATTTCGGAGCTAATATAATTTGTGTTGCTGATTCATATTAAGTTGTAATATAAACATTATCAACATCAGCTTCGTTCTGGCCACAGCCAATAATAAATGGCAGCTTTGTTATCATTTCTGTTTCCAGCTAGCTCGAATTATTTTTGCAGCCAATGCTCCAGAATCATTTCCAGAATAGTAATTTGAAGTGAATTAGAAGTGACACGGAGGCATCTGTTTTCTGAAGCATAGAAGGTTGTACACCTCACCTTATAAATGAGGAATTATGTTTGGGTGCACAGAAAGAAAGGGAAATGAATGAGTTTTTTCAGATAAACCAATAGGACTATGAATTTGAAAAATGTTTTACATAAATGAGTACATAAATCATCCCCTCTTAATTGGTAAGACAAACAAAATTGGTGATTTTTCACAAACAATACATCTTTAAAAAACTCAAATAACTAAAGTAAAAGATATAAACAAACCAATATAAAAATTGTATTGGCTGAATGAAAACGTCAAACAATATTGCCTTAATTAGTAACAGCAGTTGTAAAAAAAAGGGGTCATTCTAGGCTAGTCACAATGGAACACAATCAAATGTATCCCCTTACATTTTCTGAGTTGAGTAGGTGCACAGTTATTAATACTTAAAGAAACGAAAAGTGTCATAAAATAAATCTAAAAAAACTTTAAGATCTGGTGAATCAAAATAAACATTCTATGCAAGACCCACTAGTCCTGGAAGGAAACACAATGGAAAGATCCCACTTTGAAGTAGATTAGTCAACTATAGAGTCAGACAAGCTTCTCTTGACCAGGCTGCATTTACAGACCACTTATTAAAGCAGCAGCACAACAAAAATTCTATTCCAAATGGGGATGGCCCTACCCAAACTGATTTTGAAGCAAGATTAGCTGAAACAACAGACCATGTTGTCATGGTGAAATGAGACTAGATCAAAAAGAATAATTTACAGGTCACAAGTAGCAGCACAAAGGGTCATTAGTAAAGTTAGAGAGAAAATTAGAGCAGTTGAATGTTTCACTGAAAGTGACCTTGTTTGTAGCTCAAGCAAAAAAATGGATGCATCAATCTCAGTCAGCACAAATTTTTCCAAATCTCTGTTGAAGTCACTATGGAAATTCAAGTGGAATATCATACATCTTTTCTTGGAAAAAATTATTGATCCATTAGTGACAGTTTAAAGGAAAGCAATAAAGGTGCTTCTGGGCAGGAGAATAGGATATAAACTGTGCCATTCACTATGACAAATTGTGAATGACCTTCTCCCTGTGTATTTAAACTAAGTGGTTTAATCAGTCTACAGTTGAATCACTCACTTCAAAAAGAGTTTATGAGGTATGTACGCAGGTGGGACATGGGTTCCATGTGACTGGAGCCATGTTATATCACTACATTATTAATCTAAAATTGTTCAACAAATTGATATCCCCTGATAATTATGTAAACCTTAGATCCAAGATAGTTGCACATGGGTCCTCTGTATTCAGCTGAGGCTCAGCCTGTTTATGTGAATCAAACTTTAAAACAACACATTCATTTAATTGGTGTGTCAGCTTACCAGAAGGTTGGGGTATCAGGAGGTTCAACATGAAATATTGTTTTCGGTTAGCTCTGTCCTTAAAGATGAATTGATCCAAGGCCGTATATGCCTATGGGGTACAGGCAAAAGAGGCACTTAATTCATCATTCCGAGGTTACTTCAAAATCGTTCCAACCCTTTTTCTTCTTGCTGTCCTTACAGGGTGGTGACACATTTGCAAGCACAACTCCATGTGGCTAGTAGTTCTCTGGTACATTAATCAAAGGTAATGTTCCTTTTCTGCACTCAGTTTGCAGCCTTTAATTGACAATTTCACATGTATAAATAGAATAACAAGTGTCACTGGACAAGAAGAAATGTCAACTTTGGCTTTCTTTCTTCTCCTCCACCTTAGGTAGATTGACATGCTTCACAAGCTCCCCTAACTCACCTCAAGACCAAACTTGCAGCCTGCCTAAGTCATAGTGCCAAATCAAATAGTGGAATCATGCATCAACAGCAACTTGCATTTATTTAACACTCCTCATGTCAAAGAAAGGAATGATGGCAATTGTGAAAGAACCGGTGGGTAATTTAGTAGAGGAGAATAAAAGTGCACCCCAAGTGAAGGGTTTTTAGGAGATTTTTGAAGGCAAGCGGGCAATGGTAGACTAAATATTTTATGACAGAATTCTACCAAAGAGTGGTGTGACCTTTAAGAACCACATAAAGCAGTGGTGTGGAAGGATTGGAATCAATAGTCAGCTTCAGAGTGAAAGGTGCATGGGAGACATGCAGTTGTAGAACATTGTTCAACTGGATTCAACGGAACCGTTCCTTTTGATACATAAGTGGACATCAATGTGAATATTTCAATCTACTCACAAGTTGAGACATACTTGCTGCCATTAATGTAAGGCACAATTGTCCTGTATTATCATGAACTCCTGCATCTGCTTGGTATTGCAATAACAATCGAGCTGACTCAGATCGATCTGAGAGGGAACATCATAAAAGAGAACAATTTAGTGATCACAGAATTATTCGGCAGAGACAAAAAATACTGCAGTTTACTTATAATTTAATCCATCCCAGACCTCAGAATATCTTGCAGAAAATAACATGGATGCCAGAAATCAGATTGTGATATTTCTCTGGTCACAGATAATGCCAGTTAAATACTTCCAGCAATTTCCATTTATATCTCAGGATACACAAGTTTGCATATTTTCAGTAGCTCATTTCAATTCATTTTTCTTAAAGTTGTCTCTATTAATAATTATGTTATGCTAAGTAGTCCACAGTGAAAATGTTACCATTTTGTTAACATGAAAAGACAAGTAATCCAAAGGCCCAGGCTAATAGAGGGACGTGGACTTAAACCTCACCATTGCAACTGGTAGAATTTAACTGCAATCAATAAAATCTGGAACTGGAAACTTATCTCGATCATGGTAAACATGAAGCAACTATTGGTTCATGTGAAAATGCATTTTGCTTACTGATGTCCTTCAGAGAAGGAACTCTGCCATCCTTCCTGGTCAGGCCTGTATGTGACTTCAAATCCACAGTAATATACAAGAGTCTTAACTGCCCTCTGAAATACCCTAACAAACCACTCAGTTACAAGACAATTAGGTTGGGCAAAAATTGCTGGTTTTGCTAGAGATGCCAATTCCCAAAAAGAGAGTAATTTTAAAAACATTCTCATTTATGTCTACATGACTAGATGGACCTTGTCCTAATTAATACACCGGTTTAAATTTACAGAATTCTTTTTTTGCTGCAATCAGAACTCCTGTGAAGTGTGAACCTATGAATCTTCAGGTCAAATAAGATCTCCTGCAAGAACAAAAACAAAGTTGCTGGAAAAGCTCAGCAGGTCTGGCAACATCTGTGAAGGA
>NC_063335.1:44795745-44810060 GCF_021869965.1 Rhincodon typus
TCAGTTTTTATTAAGATCTCCTGCAAAGTGGGAAGACCTGGATCCTCAGGTAGAAATGATGAACCAGACTCACAGATCTGACAAAATTAATGAGAAAATAAATATTTTATCTAGTGTGTACTTGTAGCCAACAGAACTCACAGTCTATCTAGTGCTGCCTTGTCATACCTAAAGTGTCAACTTAATAAAAATAAATCATGAACCTTACCAAGCTCTGTTGCCAGCTGCAAAGGGGTTCGCTGTTTGTAGTCTCGAGCCTTCATGTTAGCATCGTGTTTCAACAGACAGTGCAGGGCATTAGCAGCATCATACTTAGCTGCATAGTGAACTGGTGTCTGCATCATTCCTGACGTTTTTGCTTCAATGTCCGCTAAAAAAAGATGCTATACACAATTACAAAGGATACACAAAATTTGTAGAGAATTTTGTGATATTTGAGTTACTGCACTGTGTCTATGTTTTGTTCCCACTCTGCATGTCATGATATTTTAGCACAGTACTTACATTATACGTGGCAGAAAAGCCTGCATATTGAAGCGCCATCTGGAAGATAATCGATTCTTTTTCTGCTAACGGGCAACAAGTCAAGATCGCCTTGTTGTACGGATTTCACCAGTTCCTAACTCCATCCTTAGCACCCCTGACCTTCATGTTTTCAAAACCATGAAGAAGTTGCAATCCACATCCTAAGCATAAGAATTCATCAGTGGAACTGAATATTGTACAGAATGTATAATGGATGATTGATTTATATTGCCTGTTTGTGCAAGTGCTTATAGAACATAGAATAGTACAGCACAGGAACAGGCCTTTGATGCCAACCATGATGCCATTCTAAACTAATCCCATCTGCCTGCATATGGTCTGTATCCCCCTATTCCCTGCCGATTCATGTGTCTCTCTAAATGTATCTTAAGTGTTGCTGTTGTATCTGCTTTTACCACATCCCATAGCAGTGTAATGCAGGCATCTACTACCTTCTGCGTAAAAAGCTTGCCTCGCACATCTCCTTTAAACATTTCCCCCTCTCACTCTAAACCTATGCACCCCTAGTAATTGAGATTTCCACTCTGGGAAAAAAGACTCTGACAATCCACCTGATCCAAGCCTCTCATAATTTTACATAATTCTATCAGGTACCCCCTCAGCCTCTGATGCTTTAGCGAAAACAATTCAAGTTTGTCCAAACTGTCCTTATAGCTAATACACTCCAATCCAGGTGACATCCTGGAAAACATCTCCTGCACCCTCTCTAAAGCCTCTACATCCTTCCTGTAAGGTGGCAACCAGAACTCCATGATACATTTATGGCAGAATTCATACCCTACTACCGACATACAATATAAAAAGCTATCAGGAAAGCAAATTGGAATTTGTGCTTTCATCAGCAAAAACCACTAAATTACACCACATTGTCTCAATTAACCACATAAATATACCATTTTTAAAAGGTCTGTAGTTTATACTGTACATTTAAAATTCAATATTCACTCAATTAATTATAGTCAATTTATACCTGGGATGTTATATCTCTACCTGTCCTACTTAGGATGCATTTTAGCAGCGAAGTTCATTACATACCATCAGCTCTAGACAAAAAGGTAAGAAGCAAAGGGGCAAAGGGGAGACCACAAATTGCCACTTAATTAAACAATCTAAAGTTAATCAGCTCTTGCATCCAATAAGAGTCAGGGCCCAGGAGTGGAGGTGAAGGCTTAAAAACAGCGGTGAAAATGGAAAAAAAAAGCTGTTGACTTAACTTCTGATGAAGTTAATTATCTGCTTGGAGATAATCCAATGAATACTGTTTTCACCTTAGATTTTCTACAGTGTAATCTTGCAGTGGTCTCCCTGGATCACAAAGCATTCCCCAGAGAAGATGCCATGTGATATAAGTATTTGCCACTGGATGAAAATAAAATTGGATAGAATGTTCAAAGGGCCCCTGATTTACTTTGAGCATGTTTTGTGCTACTTGGAAGGCAAAGTCCAATCCCCAAGTTATTTAAGCATCTTAATCTCAGGCCTCTGCCAAATCCACATTTTAAGTTGCTGGACGAACTATTCCCTGCATGAAAGGGTTAATCATGAGGAGTGCCATAAGCACCATCCACTATCATGATGTTATATGTACGTTTGGGAAGAATAGTTTAGGATGTTGGAGGAGTAAATGCCAACATCCAAGTCCTCCTCATAATGTCTGCAACAAAGTGTATCATATCAATTATTATGACCAGGCACTGGGTGAGGTTCCTGAACTTGTTGCAATTCTAGACCACATACCACAAACCATTAAGATCGTGGGTAAGGAAGGATGAACTTGCTCCCTTTGGTTATTCACTCCCTCTCTGCGTTACTGCCGTAAGTTTAATTTTAAAAGGATCTCTTCCCCTGTGGATACCTTTCTGTCAGATTCCAATGAACTTATGTTTTTAAGGAAGCAATTTAACCAGGCTTTCTTGAATTTAAAAAAAGGTGAGCTTATTAATTACTAAAAGCAAGAAGAAATAGTAACACAACACACATACACACTGAGTAGAAATAAGACAGTAATCCAAAAACATAAGAGTAAAGACAATCAGTCTCTGAATTTTTTGTCAAGAAGTGGACGAGTTGGACCAAAGCGTCTGTTTCCTTGCTATACATCTCTATGACTCCATGCCTCTACGATAACATTGTTAACATTGTTGGATGGCACTGGTAACATTGATATTGGCAGATTAGCAGTCGATTTTGAGATTCTGGTTGCTGCAAAAAATATGAACTATCGATGTTCAAATTCTACATTCTGATTTTAATACCTGAGGCTTTCATGGTCTGAAATGGTTTTAAAAAGGGCCACAGCAATCAGCTGATCATAAGGTTAGCCAAGCTTCATGAAACAAATGTGGATTAAAGAAAACTGTCAACTGAAATTAACTTTTTTTATTTTAAAAACTTAGTTGAATTAATCAGGCCTGAATAAACCCTCATCTATTTTTGATTTACAACTGTATGACAGGTTTCATGTTTTAGAGATGAAAGATATCACCATATTTAATCAAGCTTGGAAATGATGAGCTCAGACATTGAACTAAACAAATTCTTTGTATTTTGGAGGACTGCTTTTGGCAGAGCAGATAGATTTGTGACTGTAGAGCTGAAGAAAACTTGCTCTCTTTCTCTCTTCCTCGCAAAGAACAAAGCACCCAATTACAATACAAATTGGAGAGAAACATCTGAATGTTGAGAAGTCAAAAAGTTCTGCAAGATTTACTACTGCTGAGGATGCAATACTTGAATTAAACAACCACAGTGCCATATTAAAATAATTATGTTGCAAGGATACCCTTATGAATTTAACAGTTTGCTCCTTTTATTTTTCTTTAATACAACACACTATCCCTTTTTAACTTTGTACATGTGTTTCTGTATGTTTGATGTTAGGTCATTACTTTTATGAATGCTTGTAGATAATAAAATTGTTTACTCTTTCACCCAAGAGCATAAATCTTTGTCGCAATCAACTGAAGAGGTTAAAAAAGGGTCCGATTCACCCTTCCTTACCTGTTCAAAGCAAGCTGCATGACCATAATGTAATAACTAATGGAACTACTAAATCAACATGGTTCAATAGGCATACAAATTTATGATGGCATGCCTGATTGATTAAAGTAAGTTGACAACAAATATGCAGGATTTGCTCCTTTCTGCAGTATCAGCCGACATTCAGTTGGTAGCATTCTTTCTTTTGAGTCAGAAGTTTGTGGTTTCATAGCCTCAAACAATGGTTTCAGGTCAAGAATCTAGGCTCGTGCTCCAGTGCAATATTGAGGGAGTGCTGCACTGTTGCAAGTGTTAACTTGCAAGTGAGATGTTAAATTATGGGCTTGTCTGTCCTTTTAGGTGAGCACAGAAGATCTCATGGGGCTATTTTGAAGAAGAATTGTGAGGCTATCCCTGTGTAAGACTCTGATAACACAACTACTTTTTAGATTTGAAGAGACATTTTAGGATTTTCCTGGACTATCTTTTCAAACAGTTTAGATCAAATTTCTGCTAGTGAGATGATTAACACTTTGTATTAAAACTGACCTTGATAGCCTGAAGCTGTTGAAATGTCTGCATTCAAGCTATCTATTGTAATTATTGAATGTACAATTACAGACCTGTTTGCCAGGTGTAAAGAAAGCAAAATATTTGAATGCTGCAGTTTGGACTAACTATCCTAAACAAATGCAAAGTATTTTAAATAGTTTTTAGTGTCTTATATCAGCTATACTTGTGGAACAAACCATCTGTATTTCGAAAGGGCATCCTAATACTCGGCAAGGGGCATTTGTTTTCAACTGGCCCAGTTTCTATGGGAATGTTCAAGTGGATTGTTTATAATAGTTTTCGTTAAAACATAGTTTGCTTGTGGACATTTGTATCTAAAGTGGATATGTGATATATTTACACAATGGAAGTAACTTCTGAAACTAAGAAAATAGGTATTTGTTGAGCCTGCATGATTCTAATTAGAGGCAGGTTGACACTAGATCACTTTAAGCTAATGCAAATTTTCCTAATAAGGAATGAGAAACTCTTAGAATTAGGGGTAAGAATTGTAAACTCAAGAGACTTTGCTGGCTCAACTTTACCATTGCTTCTGTGCTGTAATTCCCTGAGACAAAGTCAACATAATGTCATGTCAGAGACAGGAGAAGAAAGATATCCCCTGCAGTGACACAATTAAGTAATCGTCGGCCGAGGACTAAAATGTTCATATCGTCTTTACTGCTTTTTGTTAGTTATTTATAAAATCTTGCGTAATAAATTCTACTTGATTCATATATTCTTGGTATCTCTTTAGATCAAGCACAACTGAAGACTCTCACTGTTACAAGCTAAGACTTTAAAACATAGATACTTTAAGTATGTGATTTATATCTCAGAACCAATAAAACTTACAACTGGTACCTTGGCTGATATCAATACCTCAATCAACACCATCAAATCAGATTATCCTTCATTATCTCATTATTGTTTATGGCCGTGGATGGATTTTCCGATGGCCAGATGGTAGATATTCCAGCGTAAGTGTGAGTTACGCATGGAAACCCTGCAGAATCTTCATTGTAAAGGGTCTGAAGGAATTTCCAAGAAATTGACAATTCTGCTGGGCAATTTGTCTGTGTGTGTACCTCTGAAAGTTTGCATTTAAATCAGATAATGTGGAGGTTTTTGATGAAAATAATTAAGTAGCTACCTGGAAAAGATTAGGCTCTTAAAAATGTGGTCATTCCTTCGTAACTACTTACCCTGCACCAGAACCTTAAAACCCCCAAAATCCTGACCCAGGAACCACTCCGCCCAGGGATCTGGCACCTTCCCTGGAACCCAGAAGCCCTGCTCCGATCAGCGCCAAACTTCCCCTGCCACTGTACTCGCCCCTGATCCGCATCTGAAACTCCATGACCTGATGCCATCTGCACTCCTCACCACTACCAATCACTCCCACTGTAACAAACTTTTCCTACCCACCCTGATCTACCCTGAACACTGCATCACTTACTCGGCCCCTTTGATAACTTGAACCCTCGCACCCAACCCACTTGGCACCTTACCCCTTCCCACTTGGCAAACAACACACCTGACATTCGAAGATAGTAGGAACTGCAGATGCTGGAGAATCCAAGACAACAAGGTGCAGAGCTGGATGAACACAGCAGGCCAAGCAGCATCACAGGAGATGAAGGGTCTAGGCCCGAAACATCAGCCTTTCTGCTCCTATGATGCTGCTTGGCCTGCTGTGTTCATCCAACTCCGCACCTGACATTCGACTTACTTAGCACCTTAAACCCTACTTTTCTGGCATTCTACCCCGGGCAAACCAACGCCCTCTCCAGCCGCACCTAACCAAGCTGGCAGCCTGTTTTTGTGGCATCCTACCTACCTGGCACCTTATTTACCTTGCACCCTAATCCTGAGACATTCAGCATTCTCTCACCTGATATACTGCGGTACCCCAAGCTGGTATCATGTTTACCTTGAATCCTGACATCGTAAATTCCTGGCATGCTTTTTGTTTGTCTGACATTGTACGCCCAACCATTTGGGATCTTACCCTTGGCAACCTATGCCTACCCACCTAACACCCCTCTTACCTTACACCCTGGCACTCTACACACCTGCCACTTTATTTATTCGGCAGCCTACCATCCCAGCATCCTAACAACACCTTTATGTGCTTATCCTTCGACAGCACCCAGCAGGTGAGTGCTGTGAAAAGGGAGTCAGACAGTTATGAGCTACAAAGGAACTGTCAGGATAGAAAGCCAGCTCCGCATTTCTGTAGGAACATTGATCAGAAAAAGAAGAATCTGCACAAAATTGCCACTCTTTATAAAATCCAGCCCAATGTATAACCTTAAATATAAGTTTTGTTTTGTGCAATAAGGACAGGGATAGACTGTTTTAGTTTCATTTTTAGAGTTATTTTTGTAAGCTTGGTGGAGGCCTGTTTGTTTAGATGCATATTTAATGAAGGTTACAACCTGTGAAGTGATGAGGTTAGTATTTTAGTGCATTTAAAGTAAATACAAATTAAACTGAGCTGTTGCCTAGCAACAGGGGTCCAGGGACACGCACGGGCACAGAAAAATCCAGAAGTGAGTGAGTCAGTCACTGTGTGTGTGTGTTGGTGTGTCTGTGTGTGTGTGCACGCGTATGCATGTGTCAGAGAGCAATAGCAGGAGCATTTAACGCTCTGGTAAGAAATCTTGTCAGGAAGCTTAGTTTCGGGAACTCGTGTTTGCCCTAAAGTTAAAGTAATAGTGATTGAAGTTTCTTTTCGATGTCTCAGGGAGGGATACCATATGAGGACAAAGAAAAGATTTAGTAAATGGACAAAAATTTGTTAGATGGTTATGTCAGCCTGTGCAAGAAGTCTTGGTGTGAAGATAATAATTTTTGTGGGGATTTTGGACTTTGTAAGGATATTGCAGGGATTAAAAGAATAGTTTGACTTTGAACCCTTTTCTGGTTCTTGTAATGAAATCTTTCCAGCCATTTTATTTAATAAACTTTTTCTTATTTGTGTGAAAAGTACAATGGCAGACTGTTGAGATCAGAGTCTGATCTCCACTGTTTAGAAAAAAAAACGAAATTAGAGTCTATCAAGCCAGGTTTAACTCTTGAATCTGACTTGTCTGGAATTAATATCAGCTGGGATCATCACTGCTGCCACATTTTCTCATTGCAATAGTGACTACACTTCAAAATTACCTCATTGACTGTAACACACTTTTGGATGCCTAATGGCCACCATGGAATGCTACGTAAATCCAAGCCCTTCTTTCTTCAAAAATCTTATGCAGCACTGCCTTCACAGCTCATCACCTCCTGCAAACATTTATCTTACCATTACAGTCCAGAAGATAGTCAACCATTTCGGGATAATTTACTGCCGCAGCCACGTGCAGTGGAGTTACACCATAGTTATCAGGCTTGTTCACGTCAGCATTTCTCTCAATCAGAAACTTGGCAACGTCGGGATGCCATGTTCTGGCTGCCTATTGAGACAAATATGAAACATAGTCAGACTTTTGAGCAAGGACGTCTTTGGTAACTCTGAATGTGGAGACTCAAATGGCAGCCTAAAATCAGTTTATAATGCTGATATATCAGTGGGTCTTTGCCTGTTACTTGCAAGACAATGACAGATTTATTCTGACACTTTTTGAAGGGGAGGTTTGCTTGATATAACATGAGTTGAAATCATATTTATTTTATTCAACCCACAGCTGCACATCAATGGCAGTGAATGCTGCACACGTGGAATTTCAAAGCACCCTACCTGGCGCCATTTTTAACAATGGCCATGAAAAATACAAGGGGTGATCAACTCATCACCTTCCTGCCCACTGCTAAGCCAGTTTCCGTAATTTGGTGCACGAGCAGTGCCAAATTAGGCAGCTTGCTTGCCTTTTGAAATAATAATTAGCACACAATTGATGCACATTTCACATTCCCAATCCATTGTATGGTCGGCGTGGGCATGCAGATGAGTGAACCTGTTTTGACAAATATTTTTGTAAAGGAGGGAAAGATGTGGTGGTGGGGACACAGCATTTTGGGCATGCCAGTTGTGCAAAGGGAGGAACCCTTTATTCCCACTTTGCTTCTTTCCACCTGGGCTCCAAAACCCGACCCCCACCATGCACACCTCCCAAACACTCCCGCCCCCAGCTCCCACCCCAGGCTGCATGATCCCATTTAGTCCAAAAAGACCAAATTTACCTGTCCCTAACATCCATCTCCTGACCTTCCTAGGTCTGCTTGCAGTGCCAGCAACACACATTATTCTGTCTGGAGCTGCTGGGGCTGCTAAAATGGGCACTCAATCGAATTCCGAAGACAAGTCTTCCTCCCACTGAGCGAGTCCCTACATGTTTAACTCACTGGCAATTTGTTATTGCTGTGGGAAGGGCTTCTTTAGGTCTATAGGCTGCTGGTGGATTCTTACAGTGAGGGGTAGGTGAATAAATCTCCCCACCCAGTGCCATATTGTCAAGATTAAATTTTAGCGGTGAAGTGAAGACAGATCTGGTATAAAAAGATTACACAATTTAATGTTTCACTTAAATTTCATGTTATGACTGCCTTCATTAGAAGTTTAAATGATGAGCTTACATTAATGATAAATATTATTATGTAAGCACTATAGATATATTTATCAGGTAAGAATACATTTTCCAAAATACTTGCAGAAGGCAACTGTCCACACTGATTGATAACCACATTTAATGATGATAAAGAGAATTCAGACCTCTAGTTGTCTGCTTTGGGACCCTTTACTACATTAAAGGCACTATATACATGTGGAATATTGTTAATTGATGTTAAGTATCAATGAGGGAATACAGATGACATTTCTCTGAGCAGAATTTAAATCTATTAAAATCATAATGTAGGACTTGGTGCTACAATTAAAAAGCTACATTAATCATAATTATTGAATACAGTATATGACTCATGGGAAAAATGTTTTCTCTGAAATGCATCATTCCATCAGATTCACATTACCCCATGCAAAACGCCCTGTCCATATCTGTCAGTAGCATTGATATCAGCTCCACTTTCCAACATGGTATTCAAGCGTTCCAAATCAATCTAAAAATAAAAGGGTACAGATGTTTCTTGGTTCTTAAAATTAACAATACAGCCAGTTAAACAAACACTAGTCGGGAACAGATTCACACGGTTTCCAAGGTAGCAAGTATTATCCTTTCAAGTCAATTTGCTTGACAACAATAATATTTGATATATTCTTTCAAATGCTGCATTATTATATGAAAAATAACAATGCTTCACACATTATGAACACACAATAGGAAATTGGAAATGGTTATTTCAATGAAGATATAAATTAAGATAAATCCTAGTTGAGAAGGATTATATTATTTCTGTTCATGTAATGAAATAAATTAGATTTTTAATTTCCTTGTGAATCAGAAGTCTTGGAGCATACTGCATAATGCTTTATCACCTAAGCTACCAAGGAAACAAGAGGATGATTATTTTTAGAATCAGCACTGGTGGGGAAGCTCCATGCTGGGGGAGGGATGGTGGGGTTGGTTCACTACTTGTTTCACTCCCAATCCAAATAACTTTATTTTGTTCGAGGCCACTCAGGTTAAAATTATTTCCCTAAATTTGGAAGCCTGTAATCTCTGGAGTGGGATCTGAGCTGAAAAACCTCTGACTCTGATTCATTGACAAGAGGGCTGATGCTGATGTGCAGCTAACACTGAGAATCAGATGTCTTACATTAACTGATGCTGGACGATGATCCAATATCATTATATGATTTACCTTTGGGTGCACAGAGCACCCAGGAAGTACTGATTTGGTTGCATGAAAACCCTTAGCCAGACTATGAGACTAAAGGTAGAATCACCTCGGATACAAGGTCTGTCAGGATTTTCAACCGGAAGCTCTAATGGGATTTCCGGTCAGCACCCACAATCCACTGATGTCAGCAGACTCACTTGGGAGGTAGAGCCTGTGGTCATATTGCCTAGTCCATGAGCAGAGCACCACTTCTGGTTTGGTTTTACTTAAGCATGCTCTGTTTAGTTATTTTTTGCCAGCCTTGGAGGAAAGAGGCCAGCAGTTAAAAACATACATTGTTGCAGTAATATTTTATTGCATAACACAACATGGCAAAGAAAGAGTCAGGAACGGGGAAGGGATTCCTACGCAATTTATAAATTATTTTCACAAGTCAAAGTAAGGGAACAAATTACCTCGCTTTCATTGCCCCGCTTCGATGCTATGATAAAATACTGAAGGAAAGCTGTTGTGGGGGAAACACCGGTGCTTTGGTCCTGACTGCATGTCCCTGGGGGTGGATTTGGTATCACTATTTGTTGTCCTGCATCTGTCAGCCTTTTCAGGCCAATGTATGTGGCAGAATCTGTGGTCTCTGTCAACAGAATGATGAGATTCACAGCTTATTACCATTGTAGAGTGGTAAAGTTTGCATCCAGCTGATTTCAGAGCAGCTAAACGACTAAACTATATTTTTAAAAGTGAACTTTCGAGGACATTTTAAGAGGCATGGAGAAAAATTAACATCTGAAAAGAAGGGGAGACATAACAAAAGAAAGAACAAACAGAAAGTCTGGCAAAAGTTAGATCAAAAATATCAAGAAGGTTATTGATGGCAGCAATAGAAAACCAGATATGTTTAAGCTAGATGGATGATGGGCACCATTTCAAAAACCAAATTAGCCTTGTAAATGGCAAGATTGGTTTGAATATGATAGAAGATCCGAAAATGCCAGGTTTATTAAATCTTCACAAAGACTGGGATCAAGTTTCACTATAGGTCATTTTGATTCAGCCATTTACGATGAGGTGTGAGCAAAGAATATAAAGTTCCTACCACTTAGAACAAAAAAAGGCATTTTCTACCAGAAAAGCAATTCCTATCCTCTATTAGCATAATGTCAATTTTAATCATTCCATGTGGTCTGTTGTGATAATTTATGTTTGGACAGTAACAGCTGTGTTTACTCAATACTTATCACTGTCTTCTTGAATGTAAGATCAAACATAAATGAGTAACTAATAAATGCCTTTAATATCCTGCTAATATTCAATTAACCTTTGTGTGCTTAAGGCTTCCAAATCCCCCCTAAGTGATGTAGATTATAGCTTCTACTACACAGCAAATGGAAACCACTGCACAATGTTTCTTGCATAGATGGATCATTCTTGTAATATTGTAATTGTGATGGTGTTACATGAGCAATTGCAAATAATGACAATGTATTTACATGAATATACCTGCTATAAGCTATGGGAAGTACGTGTACAGAAGGAAATGTGCCCATAGGTATAAGTAGATTATTTTAACATTCACATCATATATCCAACAACAGTACGTATTGTAAATACACACAACTTGTGATATCCTGTCCACTAAAGATTCAATTTTTAATTTGCAAGGCAGATGGACAAAGCTCCCTGCCACAACAAAAAACTCAAAACACTCAAACCAACATGCATGAGATACATTTAGAATCCTGTCTGCAAAAAGAAGGGACCTTGGTTAATGTTTTACACATGCAGGAACAGTACCTGATGCCAAAGTGAGGGAGAATATTATCCTGATATTATATAAAGGAATTATGCATGAGTGAGAATAAGATCTGCACCAAACCAGAGTTGCTACTAGTCTGTTTCTACTAGCTATTTTTTAAGCAGATTTTTTTTTTAGTGTTCATTTAAAACTAACAATTTAAAGCCTTTTTTGTTTTTTTTATCTACTATTTTTGAGGTTGTGGTGACAAATCAAAAACCAGACCAAACCATTCCCGAGCTTGGGAATTCCTTGAAGGCTCAAATTGAACTCAGCATCACAATTAAGGAGAGGATCAGAAGGTCCAGCTGTTAAAATACAACTGAGAAAAGGAGGAGAGCCTACACTTCAATTGGGAAGCGAATGGAAAGCTCAGAAATGCAATGACCAGCCCCTATATTAAAATTCACAGGCACTTAATGTTTGAATCCCTTCCTGAATGCTTTCCAGGAGAGCTTGATTGCCTGACCTTCTAAGCCAGTTACAATTAAGATTGAAGTTAAAATAAACAAGAATGAAAGAAGCGATTCTGGAAAGTGAGGGGTAAATCAGAATAATGAAGAAGTGGCTGAGTGAAAATATTAGGAAATAACAAATAGGGGTACACTATATGGCTCCTCAAGTTTGCTCGACCACTTACTATGATCATGGCTGATCTTCTGCCTAAACTTCACTTTCCTGTTTACATTATACATCCCTGCATTTCCTACATCAGCCTTAAATATATTTAAACAATGCAGCATATACAATGTTCTGGAGTGGAGAATTTCAAAGATTCATGTCCCTCTGAGTGAAGACATTTCTTTTCATCTTGGTTCTAAACAACAGACCTCATCATGAGACTAAGCCCCCATGTTTTAAGTTCCACAGCCAGGAGAAACAACCTCTGTACAATAGTATGTCCCTTCAGAGCCGTTTATGTTTCAACAAAGTGACTCCAAATTCTTCTGAACATCATAAAATATAGCTCCAGTTTACTCAGTAGCTTGTTGTATTTTTTTTTTCATTCTTGAGCCAATCTAGTGACTGTCAATTGTATAGGTTCTAAGACAAGTATATTCTTCATGAGACATGAAGACTGAAACTACATGTAGTATTCCAGACAACAAGGTGCAGGGCTGGATGAACACAGCAGGCCAAGCAGCATCATAGGAGCAGAGAGGCTGATGTTTCGGGCCTAGACCCTTCATCAGAAAAGCCTAGTATTCCAGGTGTGGATTCACTAAAGTCCTACACAATGGTTACAAAGACTTTTATTATTGTACTCTTATTTCCCTTGCAAATAAAGCCCAACATCGTATTTGCCTTCCTCATGCTTATTATACCCTCTTACTAACCTTTGGTGTTCCATGTACAAGTATGCCCCATGTACACTCTATAAACATCAACATTTAGAAGTGTCATACCTTTTAAAGAATATTCTACTTTAAAAATCTTAATACCAAAGTGAGTAACTTCACACTTCCTATATTGTATTTAATTTGCCACCTTGATTGTTTACTCTTTTAACCTGTCTTTTGTCTTTCTCACAGTTTACATTCCCACCTAGTTTTATATCATCAACAAATTTGGATACATTACTCTCAACATTTTTAACCAAGTCATTAATATAAATTGTAAACAGCTGAGGCTCCAGTATTTACAGCTCTGGTTGCAGCCTTCCAATTTGAAAATTTCCATACTCCCCTACTTTCTGTTCCCATTTGCAAACCACTTCTCCATTCATGCTAATACATCACCCCAACACCAAGAGCTTTTTGTCTTGCACAAAAGCCTTTTGTATGATACCTTATCAATAACTTTTTGGAAATTTCAGTGCATTATATGATAGTATAATGTAGATTATACAGGGTAGTTTGATCCTGTTAGGATAACAGGTCCGCACAACATCGTGGGCCGAAGGGCCTGTACTGTGCTGTACTGTTCTATGTTCTATGTTCTATATCTGTTAGCTATTTTACTACTACTACCTTAACCTACTAGTTACATTCTCAAAAACCAAAAAAAGACAGAATGGCAGACATTGTCTGCATGGGCTTTAGCAAGGCCTAGACTGGCTAATAAGGTTATATCACATAGGATCCAGGGTGAGTTAG
This sequence comes from Rhincodon typus, assembly GCF_021869965.1. Classification (NCBI taxonomy): domain Eukaryota; kingdom Metazoa; phylum Chordata; class Chondrichthyes; order Orectolobiformes; family Rhincodontidae; genus Rhincodon; species Rhincodon typus. The sequence goes on from NC_063335.1 coordinate 44,809,453, forward strand.
CCAACTGGATACAAAATCGGCTTGACGGTAGGAAACTGAGGGTGGTGGAAGGAGATTGTTGTTCATACTGGAGGCCTGTGACCAGCGGTGTACCACAAGGACTGGTGCTGGGTCCACTGTTGTTTGTCATTTACTTAAACCATTTGAATGATAATATAGGAGGCATGGTTAATAAGTTTGCAGATGACACCAAAATTGCTGGTATAGTGGACAGCGAAGAAGGTTATCTAAGAGTACAACAGGATCTTCATCAACTGGACCAGTCGGCCAAGGAATGGCAAATGGAGTTTAATTTAGATAAATGCAAGGTGTTGCATTTTGGTCAGACAAACCATGGCAGGACTTTCACAGTTAATGCTAGGGCCCTAGGGAGAGTTTTCATATAGAGAGACCTAGGGGTGCAGGTGCATAGTTCCTTGAAAGTGGTGTCACAGATAGATAGGGTGGTGAAGAAAGTGTTTGGCATACTTGCCTTCGTCAGTTAGATCATTGTGTACAGGAGTTGGGACATTATGTTACTACTGTACAAGACATTGGTAAGGCCTCTTATGGAAAACAGCGTACAATTCTGATTTTCCTGTTATAGGAAGGATGTTATTAAACTGAAA
>NC_063335.1:44810070-44813422 GCF_021869965.1 Rhincodon typus
AAACTGAAAAAGATTAAACTGCAGAAAAGATTTATGAGGATGCTACTGAGACTGGAAGTCTTGAGTTATAAGAAAAAGCTGGGGAATCTGGGACCTTTTTCCCTGGAGCATAGTAGGCTGAGGGGTGACGTTATAGATGCTTATTAAATCATGAGGGGCATAGATAAGGTGAATGACCATGGTCTTTTCTCCAGGGTAGTGGAGTCCAGAACTAGAGGGCATAGATTTAACAGGAACTTGAGGAGCAACTGTTTCACACAGAGGGTGGTGCATATATGGAACAAGCTGCTAGAGGAGGTGGTAGAAGCAAGTACAACATTTGGAAGGTACATGAATAAGAAATGTTTAGAAAGATATGGGCCAAATGCAGGCAAATGGGATTAGTTCAGTTTAGGAAATCTGGTTGGCATGGAAAAGTTGGCCAAAGGGTCTGTTTCCGTGCTATATGATACTATGACTCTAAAAATTTGTTCAGAGACGAGTGAGGAGGAGAAGTAGATATGGAGAGTTTGAGAGACAAGCCCAATGTTTCAAATAATTGTTTTTCATTTCCATTTTTAATATGAAGCAGCATCTTAATGAATAGACACTTTTTCATCTCTGTTGCCACAACATCTTTCCTATTGTGCAGAGTGCAACATTGCAAATTGTACACTAATTGCAGTCCAGTCATAATATTGAATATAGCCTTGCCATTAGACCTCAATCTTTACATACTGTATCACTTACCATACAACTTAATATTCCATTGACCGTTCAAATTTCATACTGACTCAAGGTGATATTTTTCCAGTTTTGTCAGCATGCAACGATATGTCTTATCTCTACGTTTGCTAATTACATAGCCTTCTGCCATTCAAAATTCACGTTGTTTTAAAAACTGAACGATACTACCTCAAATTTGTTCACATTAAATTTCAAGTACCACCCTTTGTTCATTCTTATCAACTTCTGCTACCAGCTTCCTTTGGTTCCTGGAATTATCTACTGTACCTATCGAATTGTCTGTAAATTTGGACATCACTTCCTCTTGCAATCTTGCCAATCATTGATCTAAACAATGAACTAAAAAACAGCCAAGAGCATCACCTTGTGGGACACTGCTACCCACTTCCAACCACTCTGTGAAACTGTTTTAAATTATCAATCTCTAATTCCTCTATTCTAACTGTATGTTAGCCCAACCTGCTCATTTCATACACTTTAATCTTGTCCAACATTCTTTATCTGGCACCCTGTAGTAAGAAAATAAAAAAGGAGCAGGAGTAGGTAATGCATACCTTGATCCTGTTCTGCTGTCCACTAAAAGCACTTGAAACATTAATTTGCTTTCACTCCATGGATGCTGCCTGAACCGCTGTGATCTCTAGCACTTTTTGTTTTCAGTTAAGATAATGGCTGAACTTTACTTTCTTGCCTTAACGCCATATCTCTTGACTCCCTGAGTACCAAAAAACTAACAATTTTAGTATCAGAATGCACCGAATAATTTAGCATCTACAGCTCTCAGGGATGGAAAATTCCTACAATACATAATTCTGAGTGAAAAAATTCTTCACCTAAGGTTATGGCCCCAGGTCCTACACTCTCCGGCCAAGGGAAACAGTAGCTTGGAATGTAGCCTGTCAAGCACTGAAAGAATTGAATACATTTCAATTATTCCACTTTTCTCTTTCATTTAACTCTGGAGGATGTAGTAATTGTGTGTTATTGTTCACTTGAGATGACTGTGTTGCTATGGCAACATGCAAATGCATGTAGTAGTTTAGGGCTCCGACAGTGATGGTAGAAATTCTAATATTCTTTCCATCACATGGCTGTTTAGGAGTCTTTGCTGCTGTAACCACTTGCCACTGGTCTTTGAAGAGTTCAGTCCTCAACTTGTTTGACTGTATTGTGCATACACAAGAGGATACAGGTAGATTTAATTCAATCTCTCTTCATCACAGAATATTAAAAATTCTCTTCATGCAATATCAGCATCACTACAAAAACCAGCATTTGTTGGCCATCCCTTGGATTGCCTTGATCTGAATTGCTCAGCAATTTCAGAGGCAGGCAAGAGTTACCTGCATTGTTTGGATCCATGGTCACATGGAGGCCAGAGAAGGACAACAAATTTTCTTCCCTCAAGGGAAGCAGATGAATGTTCACAATGTTTACAGCAGAGGACAGGAAATTATATTCCAGTTAGCCTGGCCTCAGTTGTTGGTAAGATTTTAGAGTCCATTATTAAGGATGAGATTGTGAAATACTTGGAAGTACATGGTAAAATAAGGCAGTGTCAGCATGGTTTTGTCAAGGGAAGGTCATACCTGACAAACCTGTTGGAATTCTTTGAGGAGGTAATGAGCAAGTTAGAGAAAGGAGAGCCAGTGCACATGATCTATTTGGATTTCCAGAAGGCCTATGACAAGGTGCTGGACAGGAGGCTGTTAAATAAGATAAGAGTCCATGGTGTTAGTGGCATAGTACTGGCATGAATAGAGAGTTGGCTGACTGATAGAAGGTAGAGAGTGGGGATGAAGAGATCTTTTTTACGATGGTAGTCTGTGTTTCTCAGGGTTGGGACCACAACTATTCATGGCCTGGATGAAGGAACTAAGGGAATTGTTGCTAACTTTGCAGATGATGCAAATTTAGGTGGAGGGACAGGTAGTGTTGAGGAAGCAGGGATGCTGAAGAAGGACTTGGACAGGCTAGAAGAGTGGAAGAAGAAGTGGTAGGCGGAATACAATGTGGGAAAGTACGAAGTCATGCACTTTGGTAGGAAGAATAGAGACACACACTATTTTCTAAATAGGGAAAAGCTTCAGAAATCTGAAACAGAAAGGGACTTAGGAGTCCTAGTTCAGGATTCACTTCAGGTTAACAATTTCAAGAAGTCGAGAATACAAGAGCAGGGATATACTACTGAGGCTTTATAAGGCTCTAGTCAGACCACACTTGGAAGATTGTGAACAGTTTTGGGCCCTGAATCTAAGGAAGGATATTGAGAGATAGTGGGAACTGCTGATGCTGGAGAATCTGAGATAACAATGTGTAGAGCTGGATGAACACAGCAGGCCAAGCAGCATCAGAGGAGCAGGAAAGCTGACGTTTCGGGCCTAGACCCTTCTTCAGAAATGCGGGAGGGGAAGGGGATTCTGAAATAAATAGAGAGAGGGGGGGAGGCGGATGGAAGATGGATAAAGGAGCAGATAGGTGGAGAGGAGCCAGACAGGTCAAGGAGGCGGGGATGGAGCCAGTAAAGGTGAGTGTAGGTGGGGAGTTAGCGAAGGCATAGGTCAGTCCGGGGAGGACGGACAGGTCAAGGGGGCGGGATGAGGCTGGTAGGTAGGAGGTGGGGGTG
>NC_063335.1:44813522-44841265 GCF_021869965.1 Rhincodon typus
TAGGGAGGCAGGGACAAGCTGGGCTGGTTTTGGGATGTGGTCGGGGGGAGGGGAGATTTTGAAGCTTGTGAAGTCCACATTGATACCATTGGGCTGCAGGGTTCCCAAGTGAAATATGAGATGCTGTTACTGCAACCTTCGGGTGGCATCACTGTGGCACTGGAGGAGGCCCAGGATGGATGTGTCATCCAAGGAGTGGGAGGGGGAATTGAAATTGTTCGCAACTGGGAGGTGCAGTCGAGACCGCTTTGTGGAACACCTACGCTTGGTTCGCGACAAATGATTGCACCTCCCAGTAGCGAACATTTCAACTCCCACTCCCACTCCTTGGACGACATGTCCATCCTGGGCGTCCTCATTTCTGAAGAAGGGTCCAGACCTGAAATGTCAGCTTTCCTGCTCCTCGGATGCTGCTTGGCCTGCTGTGTTCATCCAGCTCTACACCTTGTTATCTAAAGAAGGATATGTTGGCATTGGAGGGGTTCCAGATGAGGTTTACAAGAATGGTCCTGGGATAAAGGGCTTGTCATATGAAGACCTGTTGAGTACACTGTCTCTGTATTCAATGGACTTTAGAAGGATGAGGGAGGAATCTCATTGAGTTACTGAGAGGCCTGGATAGAGTGGACATGGAGAAGATATTTCCCTGAGTAAGATAAACCTGAGGGCACAGGTTCAGAGTGACCCTTTACTATTGTGATGAGGAGGAATTTTTTCAGCCAGAAGATGGTGACTCTGTGGAACTCATTGCTGCAGAGGGCTATGGAGGCCAAGTCATTGAGTATCTTTAAAACAGAGATAGAAAGTTTCTTGATTAGTAAGGGGATCAAAAATTTCGGGGTGAAGGCAGGAGAATGGAGTTTAGAAATGTATCAGCAATGATCGAATGGTAGAGCAGACTTGATGGGTAAATGGTCTTATTCTATTCCTATATCTTACGGTCTAATTGATAGTAGTTTCATGGTCACTATTACTGAGGCTAGCATTCAATTCCAAATTTTTATTAATTAATCAAATTTAAATTCCACAAGCTACTCCTGTTGGATTTGTGCCCTATATAAGGCTTTAGCCTTTGAGCTAATAGCCCAGTGACATTAATACTGTACTACGATCCTGCCATAGTCAACCAAGTGAATCAATCTTTAAACAATATAGTGGATGATTGATTTAGCTACATGCTGCCAGGTCTGTTTGGACCATGTAAAGCATTATTGGTTCTGCCCTTGTCTGTTAAATCTGGTCACTATTCCAGGATCATCCTGGAATTAGAAGATAAGCCCTGTTCTTTTATATTGTGTGCCACCTTCTTAAACCTATCACCTCTGCCTTCAACTACAATAATAATAATAGAAAGATAGGAGTAAGAGGAGGCCATTTGGCCCTTCGAGCCTGCTCCGCCATTCATCACAATCATGGCTGATCGTCCAACTCAATGGCCTAATCCTGCTTTCTCCCCATAAACTTTGATCTCATTTGCTCTGAGTGCTATATCTATTCGCTCCTAGAATACACTGAATGTTGTGGCACCAACTGCTTCCTGTGGTAATCACCACTCTTTGGGTGAAGAAATGTATCCTCCTCTCCATCCTAAATGGTCTACTCCGAGTCCTCAGACTGTGATCTCTGGTTCTGAACACACCCACTATTGGGAACATCTTCCCTGCATCTACCCTGTCTAGTTCTGTTAGAATTTTATAAGTCTCTATGAAATTCCCCCTCATTAGTCTGAACTCTAGCGAAAACAATCCCAACCTAATCAATCTTTCCTCATACATCAGAGCTGCTATCCCTGGAATCAGCCTGGTAAACCTTTGCTGCACTCCCTCAAGAGCAAGAGCATCCTTCCTCAGAAAAGGAGACTAAAACTGCACACAATATTCTTGTTGTGGTCTCACCAAGGCCCTGTGTAACTGCAACAACACATCCCTGCTCCTGTACTCGAAACCTCTCGCAAGGAAGGCCCATACCATTTTCCTTCTTTACCACCTGCTGCACCTGCATGCTTACCTTCAGCGACTGGTGCACAAGGACACTCGGGTCCCGCTGCACACTCCCCTCTCCCAATTTACAGCTATTCAGGTCGTAATTTGTTTTCATGTTTTAGCTTCCAAAGTGAATAACCTCACGTTGATCAAAATTACACTGCATCTGCCATTGATTCTTTGCCCACTGACCCAAACTGTCCAGATCATGCTGAAGGATCTCTGCATTCTCATCGCAGTTCACCCTCCTACCCAACTTGGTATCATCTCAAACTTTGAGGTGTTACATTCGTTCTAGAGAGTGGTGGGATCTTGCTGTACTGGGGGATAAAGTGTCAGATAGTTGAAAATTCAGCAGCAATGGGATCTTGCTGTGCTGTTGGGTGGAGTGTCAAATTGTGAAAGGCAGCGAGTGGTGGGATCTTGCTGTGTTTTTAAATTTTAATCAATTTTCATTTCTCTCTCAGTCTTTACTCCCCCCCAACCCCACTCCCCACCCCCGTCCCCGAGGACATTTGATCCAGGAGCTGAAACTCAGGGCAATGCAGAGACAGAGAGAATCAAATCATTCTGCCATGCGGAATCCTCAGACAGGAGCTGAGACCATAGAGAGGGAGACAGAGAGAGAGAGATTTATAATAAGCTATCCCATCTCCTTGTCATTCATTTACACACTCTCATGCTCACGGGGGAAAAGGCTTGTGGAGCTCAGGCCATCTTTGTGGTTGGTGCCACAAGGAGATGAGCTCTGGGCGGGGGGGGGGTGGTGGAAACAAAGGGGCAAAAAAGTGCAGAAATTGCATCGACGTCTTTGTGTCTGAGATTGAGATCAATCAATTAGTTGGCTCAATCACTTCCCCCCCCAATCACTAGCCTACCAGGCTAAACCTCTTCTTTTAAAGTGTCCTCTTGTCCTAACCTACCCCTGAATATGGATCTTTCTTTAGTTTTCCTCTTATCTCCTCTCATCCCCATACTGAGCTCATTTTGTCCATAGACTTGCTTCCTGTTCTCTTGTTCTTAGTCCCACTAATCTGCTGACCACACAATTTCTTCTCAAGGTCAGCATATTTTCTAATAATGTTAACAATTCTCTCTGTTCTCGTATGTCTGGCTCACCTTTAACTGTGCTATCAATGGCTCTCTCCTGAAAAAAAATGATTGACTCTATGGTCCCCCAGACTTAGTGGTCCATCTCCAAACTCGCTTTTCTTTGCAAAGTCCTTGAATGTGTTGTTGCCCTATGCTCAAATCAACTGGATCTCCATGTTAGAATCATGTTTGGCTTTGTTGTAGAAGACAGAGGGTCATTGTGGAGGGATGCTTTTCTGACCGGACGTCTGTGACCAGTGATTTCCACAAGGATCAGTGCTGAGACCTCTGTTGCTTGTAATATATATGAATGATTTGGCTGAAAATGTAGGTGGTTTGATGAGTAACTTTTCAGATGACATCAAAATTGGTGGAGTTGTGGAGTTTTTTGAAGAAATAACAAAGAGGATTGATGAAGTGAGAGCAGTGGACATGATCTGTATGGATTTCAGTAAGGTATTTGACAAGGTTCCGCATGGTAGACTGGTCAGCAAGGTTAGGTAATATGGAATACAGGGAGAAGTAGCCATTTGGATACAGATCTGCTTCGAAGGTAGGTGACAGACGGTGATGGATGAGACAACAAGGTGTAGAGCTGGATGAACACAGCAGGCCAAGCAGCATCAGAGGAGCAGGAAAGCTGACATTTCGAGCCTAGACCCTTCTTCAGAAATGGGGTAGGGGAAGGGGGTTCTGAAATAAATAGGGAGGGAGGGGGAGGCGGATAGAAGATGAACAGAGGAGAAGATAGGTGGAGAGGAGACAGACAGGTCAAAGACGAGAGAGTTGCAGTGGGAGAGAGATCCACTGAGGTTTTTCCGGAGGGAAGAGGGTAACTTCTTCAAGGTAGGCATCCTTAGAAGAAGCTTCGCAGTGGGATTAAAATTGTTTCAGAGATAGTAGGAACTGCAGATGCTGGAGAATCTGAGATAACAAGGTGTAGAGCTGGATGAACACAGCAGGCCAAGCAGCATCATAGGAGCAGGAAAGCTGACGTTTCGGGCCTAGACCGTTGCTTTTCAGACTGGAGGAGGCCTGTGACCAGAGGAGTACCTCAAGGATCAGTGCTGGGTCTGCTGCTTTTTATCATTTATATAAATGACTTTGATGTGAACGTAGGTGGTATGGTTTGTAAGTTTGCAGATGACACCAAACTTGGTGGTGTAGTGGACAGCGAAGAAGGTTATCTCTGAGCACAACGGGACCTTGATCAGATGGGCCGGCGGGCCGAGGAGTGGCAGATGGAGTTTAATTTAGATAAATGTGAGGTGCTGAATTTTGGAAAGGCAAATCCAGGCAGGAGTTATACACTTAATGGTAAGGTCCTGGGGAATGTTACTGAACAAAGAGACCTTGGAGTGCAGGTTCATATTTCCTTGAAAGTAGAGTCCCAGGTAGCCAGGATAATGAGGGCAGCATTTGGTATGCTTGTCTTTACTGGTCAGTGCATTGAGTATAGGAGTTGGGAGGTCATATTGCGACTGTACAGGACACTGGTAGGGCCACTTTTGGAATATTGTGTTCAGTTCTGGTCTCGCTGCTATCAGCAAGATGTTGTTAAGCGTGAAAGCGTTCAGAGAAGATTTACAAGGATGTTGCTGGAATTGGAGGCTTTGAGCTGTAGGGAGAGGCTGAATAGGCTGGGGCTTCTTTTCCCTGGAGTGTCAGAGGCTGAGTGGTGACCTTATAAAAATTTATAAAATCATGAGGGGCCTGGATAGGGTGAATAGCCAAGGTCTTTTCCTCAGGGTAGCAGAGTCCAAAACTAGAGGGCATAGGTTTAAGGCGACAGGGCAAAGATTTAAAGGGGACCTAAGGGGCAACTTTTCCACACAGACGGTGGTGCAGGTATGGAATAAGCTGCCAGAAGAAGTGGTGAAGGCTGGTATAATTATAACATTTTATAGAAATCTGGATGGATATACGAAAAGGAAGGGTTTAGAGAAATGTGGGCCAAATGCTGGCAAATGGGACTGGATTAATTTAGAATATCTGGTTGGCATGGACGAGTTAGACCGAAGGGTCTGTTTCCATGCTGTACAGATCTATGACTCCATGACTCTAGTGAGGAAGGTCATCAAAGGATACAGTAGGATATAGATTAGTTTGAAAGTTGGGCAGAGAAATGCCAAATGGAGTATAATCCGGACAAGTGTGAGTTCAAATGCAGGAGGAATGTATGCAGTAAATGGCAGGTCTCTTAGGAGAGCATTGATATACAGAGGGATCTTGAGGTGTCTCTGAAAGTGGCAACACAAGGTGGTAAAGAAGCCATACAGCATGCTTGCCTTCATCAGTTGAGGCATTGAGGGTAAAAGTTGGCAAGTCACATTGTAGCTGTGTAAAACTTTAGTTTGGCCATGTTTGGAGTATTGTGTGCAGTTCTCGTCACCACATTATGTGAAGAATGTGGAGGCTTTCGAGCGGATGCAAAAGAGGTTTACCAGGATGTTGCCTGTGTTGGAGTGTATTAGTTAGAGGGTGAGGTTGGACAAACTTGGATTGTTTTCGTCAAAGTGTCAGAGGCTGAGGGGCTTTGTTGCTTTTTTGTTTCAACCCTTTTGCAGAAGAATAAGAACACAGAACAGTACAGCCCAGGAACAGGGCCCTTCAGCCCATGGTGTTGTGCCAAACATGATGTCAAGTTAAACTATTCCCTTCTGCCTGGCCATGGTCCCTATGTCTTCATTCCTTGCATATTCATGTGCTTATCTAAAGGACCCTTAAACGCCCCCATCATATCTGCCTCTACCACTACCCCTGGCAGCACATTTCAGACTGCTATGACTCTCTGTGTAAAAAACTTCATGTCTCCTTTGAACTTTCTCCCTCTCACCTTAAATGCATACTCTCTCGTATTACACATTTCAATTCTGGGAAAAAATTTCTAACTGTCAACCCTATCTATCCCTCTCATAATTTTAAAAACTTCTATCAGGTCTCCCCTCAGCCTCCGCTGCTCCAGAGAAAAGAACCCTAGTTTATTCAGCCTCTCCTTATAGTTCATACCCTCTAATCCAGGCAGCATCCCTGTAAACCTCAATATCCTTCCTGTACTGTGGTGACCAGAATTGAATGCAATCCTCTAAGTGCAGCCTAACCAAGCTTTTATGAAGCTGCAATATCACTTCCTCACTCTTGTACTCAATGCTCCTACCAATAAACTCAAGCAAGCCATATGTTTTCTTTACCCCCTATCTACTTGTGTGGCCACTTTCAGCAAGCTATGGACTAGGATCCCAAGATTTCTCTATGCATCAATGCTGTTAAGGGTCTTGCCATTAACTGTGTGCTTTTCCTTATCATTTGACCTCCCAAAGTGCAACACCTCACACTTGCCTGGATTAAACTTGCCATTTCTCTGCCCATATCTGCAACTGATCTATATCCCGCTGTATCCCTTAATAGCCTTCTTCACTATCCACAACTCCCCCAATCTTTGTATTGTCTGCAAGTTTTATAACCCACCTATCTACATTTTCATCCAAGTCATTAATATAAATCACAAACAACAGAGGCCCCATTACAGATCCCTGCGAAACACCACTGGTCATGAACCTCCAGCCAGAAAAATACCCTTCCACCACTGCTCTCTGTTTTCTATGGGCAAGCCAATTCTGAATCCAAATGGCCAAAACACTGTGGATCCCATGCATCTGAATCCTTCTCAATGAGCCTACTATGTTGAAAGCCTTACTAAAATCCATGTAGACTGCTCCACCCTCACCTTCATCACCTCCTCAAAAAAAATCAATCAAGTTAGCAAGACATGGCTTTCCCCACACAAAGCCATGCTGACTGTCCCTAATTAGGCCATGCTTTTCCAAATGTGCATAAATTGTATCCCTAAGAATCCTCTCCAATAGCTTCTTAATCACCAATGTGAGACTCACCGCTCTATAATTTCCTGGATTATCCCTATTTCCCTTCTTAAACAGAGGAACAAAATTAGCTACTCGCCGGTCCTCTGGGACCCCTCCACTGGCCAGCAACGATACAAAGATCTTGGTCATGTCCCCAGCAATCTCCTCTCTTGCCTCTCTCAAAAACCTGTGGTAGATCCCATTAGGCCCTGGGGACTTATCCACCTCAAGCCATTCAACAGACCTAACACCACTTCCGTCTTAATCTCAAAATGCCATAGCAAATTAGCACACCCCACACTAATCCCACTATCTTCCATGTCCTTCTCCTTGGTGAATGCCAATGCAAAATATTCATTTAGGATCTTTCCCATATCCTCTGTCTCCAAGTAGAAGTTCCCTCCTTTATCCTTGAGTGGTCCTATCTTCTCCCTAGTTATCCTCTTGCTTTAGAAAGCAATTTGCATCTCAGTTTACAGTGATTGAATGGTAATTTTCTGTGATTTATGTGCAAGAAAATCCAAATCTCTCGCAGTCAAAATATTTACTAGTTTCTCACTTTAGAAATTCTTCCTACCAAGATAAATAATTTCACTCTTCCCCACATTCTACTCCAACTGCTACCTTTATGCTAAAGTGAGTAACCTATTCACAACTCTTCGTAACATTGCCGACAAGAGATTGATGAAAGATATGAATGTTTACTATCTATGTGTCATTTGCATTCTGAATGTAAGTTATGTTTCAGAAGGACTTTATCCAACAAATCAAGTGTGCTTCCTTGCTTCCAGGCAACTCTAGTAGCTCATAGGGAACATCACAGGTTCCAGTCTGTTGTCCACCAGATTGCCATAATTGAATAATTTGACAATAACCTCAGTAAATTTAAGGTTATACTACCTAGCTCAGCATCTGTTTGAAATGGTATATGTTTATGTAAAATTCGTCGTTGTCGCACATAGTCCTTCCACTTGTCTTCTGCATTTTCGTCATTCCCTGGCATGGTCACAATTGTGGACTTTGATTGTACTTCCTGTGGAGAAATATTCAAAATGTATTGAATATTTTCATAGTGCAAATCATATGGATTCTTCTGCTGGTACAGACATAAGATAAGATAGCATGCAGTCGTCAAATATATTTTTGAGGTTTCAGCGGAAAACATCAGAGTACAACATATCATTTCTCCTACAGTGTTGCTTTTTTCCACCAGTATTCTCTTCTCCAATCCTCAGAACACTAAATTATTTTTAGTATCTCAGCCAAGTGTCTGCTGTTGTTGGGATAACACGAACACACTCTCTCATTCTCACACATGTACACAGACTCTGATACACCAACTGTGATACACACACACACACACACAGACTTGTTCACACATAAACACAGACTTACACACATACACAGGCTCTGATACATACCCATAGACTCACAAACACAGTTGCACACATATACAAACTCACACATTGACACATTACTTCATACACACATATTCTCACACACACTCTCAGAAACACATTCACACTTACATTCTCATCCTTATGTGCAGGTGCGCACTCATACACACACACACACACACACACACACACACACACACGCACACACACACACACTCACTCTCTCCAGATATATTCTCACAGACATACACACACTCACATACACATTCATACTGACAAACACATTCACACTTTCAAACACATTCGCACACACACTCTCAGGTGCACCCTCTTACAAAGATATGAATACACACACACGTTCACACAATACACACAAACATACATATTCTAACACACTGTCTCATACACACGTGCACACATTCTCGCTCTCTCTCACACTCATCATTTGTTTACAACATAAGTTACTGGCTCATATTCAAGATTGGAGAGCTTAGTTTTGTCTATTCTTCTATTAGCTAGTGATGGGAATTCCTTACACCGCTTCAACCGTTAGCTCTGGAATTCCCTTTCTAAAACTCGCTGGCTTTCTTCTTTACTTTTCTTCTTTAAGATGTCCCTTAAAACCTACCCCTTTGGCCAACCATTTTATTATCTGCCCTAATGATGTCTCCTGTTGCTTGGTACCACATATTGATAATGTTAATGCTAAGTATCTTTGAGATACTTTGCTACTTTAAAGTCACAATATAGATTGCCTTTTTTAAAATTCCAGTTGTTGGATGAGTGCAGCTGCAATAGCCCTCAAGAAGCTCAACACCACCCAGAGCTGAACAGATTGCTTAATCACTCCCAATACCACTGTATTTAATATTCAGTCTTTATGACACTCTGACTGTAGTGTTTACAATCTTTTGAAGCAACTCATCAAAGTTATGTCCACAGAACTTCCTTCTCCTGTGACCTCTACTAAGAAGGACAAATGCAGCAACATTTAGGGAATACCTTTATCTCAAGTTTTCCTGCATATCACAGGCTATCCTAATTTCATCCTGCTCTAAGTGTTCCTTCACCGTCACAAGATTAGCACCCTGAAATTCTTTAACATCACCATGACTCCTCAGAGTTTCAGACAATGTGTTTGCAGATCAGAAGATGAAGAGCAGAGGTAATTCTGTTCCCCACAGCTTTTCATGGGATCCGTGCTTACCATGTAACTGTTCCATAAGTACTGTAATAGCTAAAGTATATTGCCTCTACTCAACTGATATCAAGCTGTTTCCTGTTTTCAGTCTCTTGGTAGAAGTAGAAATGGTACCACCTTTCCAAACTCACATTGGAAAATTAAATCAGAAAATCTGCAACTTAGTCATCATTTTGCGCTGAAACTCTACTGTTTAGTAATAAATGGTTTACTGCATTTAAGGCAAACAGGTTAATAGCTTTTTTAAAATTACACACAAATAAATATATGAGCAGCTTACCCTGCTGACTTATAATGGCATACAGTGTGGTTTCAATTAATTTGTGAAGGTTTTCATTTCTGGCAGCATATCTGAGTTATAATTAGCAACAGATAGAAAGCCACTTCAATCGAAATGTTACTTAGACCGCAAGATAATTGGAAAGTCATTGACACCAAATGCAAAACGCATGAAATTTGTGAATGAAGCTTGTGTTTTACCACATTTGCATTAAATATTGGAATTAATTTTCCATGGTGCATGCCAATTTTCACGGGAGTAGTATGACCTACTTTGCAATCATTTCATATTTATCAACAATAGTCATAATTAAAAAGGCAAAAGCTATTACATTTAACAATAATGTTAGAACACAAACATATTTATGACGCCTACTCAATCCATTGGGTGATTAGATCTGCCCTAATTGTACTCGTCCGATCCTGTGTTACCTGCATTATTGTTAACATATGAGGCCCATCTGGCTGCTGATTTCAAGCCTCTTGAGGTGTGCTGTGGAAAATGCACTAGAAGTTTCCAGGAAGTGTTAAGGTTCACTGTACACAGACATGGTGGGGGAAAAGGCACAAAGTCATGAGTACTATACTGCGAAGGAAGATGGATGTGCCATTTAGCATAGCCCCAGGATATTGCTGCAGCAGTTCCAAATTGTAAGTGTTTTCTTCCACCAAGGAGGATAAACCACTTTGCAGTTAATTTGGATGGCCTTTGCGTCACGTTTGTGGGTAAATATCGGCCTCAAAATGGGATGGGTAGGTTTTTTTGGCTATGAGGCAGCCAGCTTCATTTTGATATGAGCCTATTACCAAAGTCCAAAGCTCCTGTCTGATCTAGGTATTAGGCAGAGATAGTAGGAACTGCCGATGCTGGAGTCTGAGACAACAAAGTGTGAAGCTGGAGGAACACAGCAGGCCAGGCAGCATCAGAGGAGCAGGGAAGCTTACGTTTCTTCAGAAGTGGGAGAGGGGAAGGGGGCTCTGAAATAAGTAGAGAGGGAGGGCGGTGATAGCAGGTAGATAGTGGAGCGGATAGGTGGGAGAGAAGACAGACAGGTCTAGGAGGCGAGGATGAAGCTAGTAAAGGTGTGTGTAGGTAGGAAGTGAGGATGGGGATTGGTCAGTGAGGAGGGAGGGGCGGATAGGTGGGGGTCAAGGAGGCGGGAATGGGGGGTGGGGTGCTGGTCTTGGGATGAGGTCGGGGGTGGGGAGATTTTGAAGCTAGTAAAGTCCACATTGAGACCATTGGGTTGTAGGCTTCCAAGGCGGAATATGAGGTGCTGTTCGTCCAGTTTCCGGGTGGCATCGTTGTGACACTGGAGGAGGCCCAGGATGGACATGTCATCCAGGGAGTGGGAGGGGGAGTTGAAGTGGTTCGCGACTGGGAGGTGTTGTCGGTATTAGGCTCCTTGTTAATTAGGAAATCAGTATCCCATAAGTTACATGATTGTTATTTCTGGTTGGAACTTTGCAGAGCTTGTACATTTCCATGGAGGATGGAAGCAAAGAGGCTTATCAAAGGTAATGACTGAATTATGAAAATAATCTTGTCATGGTCATTTAATCATCCCCTGCAATTTACCTGGTGGATAGTCACTCCAAATTGTATTGTTTGATGCATCATAGTTTACCTGTCAAATTTACGTGTAATTGGGACTCAAAAATATGAGATCCTCTTCATAATATAAAACAATAGAACATGAAATTTGGTGGACGTGTTGTATAATGTAATATGCAAATAATGATGCGACTCACACATTGATGAGAAAGATTAAAAGAAGACATCAAACTAGAAGAAGCATGTAAAGAGAGAGGTCTTAGACCTTACACTAGAGAGTTGTATTTGCAATCTGTCATCTAGAGGTATAAATTGAAAAAAAATTGTGGGACATCAGGAATATAAGAGCTTTGCTCAAGAACACAGAGACAAAATCTAATTATCAGTGTGTGTACAGATACTAACAGCCCAGAGATACTGAGGAGAAGTAGAAGCGCTAGCCTAAATCACAGAATAAAGTGCGGTGACAGCTAAAGTGAACTCCAGAGACAGGATTTAAATTTGCATCAGAGCCCACAGGGCCCAACTGAGAAAGGACAGACCCTGAAGGCACAGAATACTTTAAAGGTGTAGCTGGAAAAAGCAGGAAGACTCTGAAGGCAGAACAGATCATTAGAAGACTTTGAATTAAAAAACTGGAAAAACAGAAGGCTGATGACCAGGAAGAACCTTGGAAGACTTTGAACATAGGGCAACAGAGCAGAAACACTTCAAAAGGTTTGAAAAGAAACTGAGAAGATTTTGAAGCCAACTAAATCAATAATGCTCTGGAGAGTAAAATACAGAAAGAGAACACTTTGACAAAGAGGACGGAGAGTCCTGGTACTTACCCAAGTCAGTACAGCACAATTATCCATTGGGATGGTGGCTCCAGCGAAGACTTTGCCATCATCTCAGGCATTCAAATCTTCTTATGGCTCATAATGAGGCACAAGTGGGAGCTCTTAAAGCAGCAGTTTTAGCACCACAGAACTACTTAGGCTTGCAGGTGAAACAGCAGCAATACTAAGTCAGCACATTTTTATATGCTGTAGGCCTCATAGCTGACGTTCTGGTAGACAAAATAAGGCAAAAACACTATTACAGGACATGATGAACTAATTATAGTATTTGATGGATACTTTTATCCTAAAGTAATTTAGTTATAGAAAAGGTGAGATTTAACTAGTGATCTCAGTGACTGGCAGAATCTGTTGAATATTTTAACCAGATTTATAATACCTTGCAGGATATTACAGGCAATATTCCCCTAAACTGCCCAGTTGCTCCAATGTTCCATCAGCACACCAATCTTGGCTTTAACATTCCATTCCAGAAATCGCTGTTGTGTATGGCACTCGGAGGGCCATGCAGCCAGTAAGAAAATTAGAAGGAAAGCCAGTTATAGATACTAGGGGTTTGGGTAGCTCACTTGACTGGAGGACTGTTTGCAATATAGAGTGATGCCAACAGCACTGGTGCCAGCTGAGGTTACCAGGAATGTTCAACCTTCTCAACCTCACCTCTTGCCTGTGATTCTCAAATTAAACCATCAATGAATGAGAGCAGTCCTCTGTGTCTATGGTGACTTTACCTTTACCTTTAAATGATGAATTAATTTGAGACTGTATCATAGTTAGTGTGAAGGATGAAAAGTTCTCAGGCTTCCTTCAATCCAAGAAAGACCTTACATTGCAACAGACAATCCAATTCATATGCAGGCAGAAATCAGGCCCCAAAATTCATCAGTTCTGCAAGGAAATATTGCAAATCCTTCTTATATTTGGGTAGGCCTCAAGATGGTATACTAACCATCCAGCCAAGACACTAAAAGAGTGGGAATTCAACAAATATTAAAACAAAGAACTGCAGATGCTGGAGTTCTGAAAGAAAAATAGAAAATGCTGGTGAAACTCAACAGGTCCAGCACCATCTTCGGGAAAAAGCAGAATTTAATGTTTTGAGTGTGATGACTCTTCATCAGAACAGCAGATGGTTTGTACAGATTTGAGTCAAACAAACCCACAAGAACAATGAAGCCTAACAGGAAGAGCTGAGTGCTGTGACTGTGACTCTTTAGGCAACAGCACCTCAAGAAAATGTCTGGCAAAAAGAAATTTCCAGAAAATAGAAATCGTGTGGCAGGACAAAAAAGTTCAAGCAATTAAAAATGAACAATAAAAAGTTATGTGAGGGCCAGTATTCTCTGGTTGTGTAGCATGAGGAGCCTAATGAAAGGCACTGCTCTATCCATGCGGCTACGCCCTGCCAAATTATGGGCTTTCTTCTCTTGCAATGAGAGAAGGAGACTGATTGAGATGAAGTGGATGGCACAGCTTTTCCTGTTGGTGTAGGTCAGTGAAAGGCGGTGAAGAGTTCTGAGGAAGTAAGAAGGCAGCGCTGATGGCATTCAGTGGTGTGGTGGTGGTGGGGGTGGGGGGCAGGGTGAGAGCAGGTGAGGGAAGATGTTACAGGTTCTAATGTAAGTGGCAGAGCATAATCTTCAGTGAGAAGTGGGTACAGTGGAGAATGTCTTTCTTATGGCTTTGCTGGCCTTTCTGCCAGGCCATAGATACAGTACTGATCCAGGTGCCAAACTTGGACCAGGATGCCAGGATCTGGCCTTTTGGGAAAAAAGGACTTCCCTTTCTTCCTCAACCCCCTCAAACCAGACCTTCCAGGTGCCTGTCAGAAAATCGTAGTGCTATCTTCCCCAACTTGGACTTAGTCTTAGGTTCCAGGCAAGGCACAAATAACAACTGATACACTCTCAAGGGAAGCAGTGGATAAAGCAGAATAGAAAAATTTAATTCTTGTAACAGAAGTGGAGTCTAATGTAAAGTAATAAACAACACAACAAATAAATTGAATAATTTATTGTCACGTGTATTCAATGTAAAAATACAGTGAAAAGTGTGTACCTTTGCTGCACATACATGGTGCCATTCACATTAACTTAGAATAAGATAAGAATAAAAACATTTAAGACAGCTCCAACTTTCCTTTTCACTGCCGCAGCCCCACTCAGGGATTTCCAGCCCTTGCCATGCCCCCACCAGAGTCCTGCTCCAGGCTTTCCATGCTGTGCCGCTGCCAGCATCCCACTCTTGGCTGCCTCCCCTGCCCGCTCTCACTGTCACTGCCTCACTGGCCCGCTCTCACTGTCACTGCCTCCCCTGCCCGCTCGCACTGCCACTGCCTCCCCTGCCCGCTCTCGCTGCCACTGCCTCCCCTGCCCGCTCTCGCTGGCCCACTCTTGATCCGCTGCTGTCGCTCCAGCCCATGCTCAATCTGTCGTCGCTGCAGGACACAACCCGTGCATTCAGCTTCCACCATGTGGTTCCAGGTTGCAACCCTTCCCGACTCATTAGGTAGGTAGTTAAAAGGGGGTGAGGGGGATAGAATTACTACAGAGGTAGAGAGAAGAAGGGAGAAAAAAAGGAAGGACAAAGAAAGAATGAGAATGAGAATTGGCAAGCAGAGTGGATTTCCGAAAAACAGTCATAAACTCTGGCAAGGAGACAAGAAGTCAGTAGCAATAGTCACTACAGAAATGTGTGTATGTGTAGCTGTCCAGCGATACTATGCTTGCAGCAGCATTAGCCTAGATTGTATGACAGAGCATTCTTCACCACCAGAAAAGATAACCAATATGTGTATGTTCCCAATCAACCAAAAGTCAAATTCAATCCTTTTGTTTAAAAGGTTTCTGATATTTTCCTATATTTCCTTACAATGGTTTGACTTTGTGCCACATTTCTTCCAATCTATTTTTTTCAACATGAGAAGATATATTCATAAGACCATAAGACGTTTGAGCAGAAGAAGGCCGTTCAGCCCATCATGTCTGCTTTGCCATTCAAAGTGATCATGGCTGATCTGATAATCTTCAGCTCTGCTTTCTTACCTGTTCCATGTATGATGACTCCAAAACTAAGAGACAAAAATATTAGACACCAATAAATTTAATGAGGAATTTGAGAAGAAACGTCTTTATTCGAAGGGTAATGACATTGTGAAATTTGTCATCACACAGAATAGTTGAGCCAAATAGCATAGGGAAAAGTAAGCCTAGATATGTACATGAAAGTAAGGGGAATCATGATGGATTGATAGGGTTAGATCCAACAAAGTTGAAGGAAACTTAAAGAATGGCATTGAATGGTCTGTTTCTGTGCTACAAAGTTTGACTGACTCAATTAAACTTGATTAAAAATCTGTTATGCCTATGTTTGAATGTACCCCATACACAGTTCATTAATTTATGAAGGGTTTTTCTAAATGCCAAATATTGTCACATTTACACTGGTTTTAATTATTCTTTGGTTGCATTCATGTACTAATCTCCATGATATATGGGGAGCAATCAATAATTTTGGAAATGTTCCTCAAGTTGCTTTATTAATGTGTTAGTTCTCTGCCAATTTTTCTCATGAAGTGAGGAAATTCAGTAATAGAATCATGCTCAATCTCACGCACCCTCTGCTGTTAAACTCATGAAAGCAGTCAATCAAACCAGACATACTCTTGAACTGAGATGGACTTGTGGTTTGGAAAGGCCAAGATGCAAAGGAGAATATCCTTTTCAATATTACATATTTGCAATACAGATGGATATAATCTTCAAATGAGGCTAACGGCATTGATGTATGTGAATGATCAATGTGTAGGAATGAGTAGGTTAAACTATCAAGATGATCTTGCCCTACACTCATTCCTGGAACATTTGGATAATAAGGATACTGACGTCAGGCTTCTAATTATAGACTACAGCTCTGCCTTCAATTCTATAATCCCAACCAAATCAATCTCCAAACTCCGAGACCTAGGCATCTGTTCTGCCCTCTGCAACTGGATCCTTGGCTTCCTGACCCACAGACCACAATCAGTGAAGATAGACAACAGCATCACATCCTGCAAAGATGCATACTCAGCCCCCAACTGTATTCCCTGTATATTCATGACTATGTAGCCAAATTTCATCCAAACTCCATCTACAAGTTTGCTGATGATGCCACTGTTGTAGGCCGGATATCGAACAATGTCTCCCTCTATGTCAGCAAAAGTAAAAGAGCTGATCATCAACTTCAGGAAGGAAGGAGGAGGCCTATCTACATTAATGAGCTGAGGTGGAGATGGGCAAAAGTGTCAAGTTCCTAGGAGTGACAATCACCAACAATCTGTCCTGGACTACCCACTTTGATGTGATGGTCAAGAAGGCACAACAATGTCTCTTCTTCCTCAGGAGGCTAAGGAAATTCGGCATGTCCATAAGGATCTTCACCAACTTTTACAGATGCACCATAGAAAGCATCATGCTTGGTAAGGCAACTGCTCTGCCCAGGACCATAATAAATTACGGAAAGTTGTGAACACAGCCCAGACCATCATGCAAGCCAATCTTCCATCCATTGACTCCGTCTACACTTCTCATTGCCATGGAAAGGCAGCCAACATCATAAAGACCTTCCCACACCAGTTACAATCTCTTCCATCAGACCGAAGACACAAAAGCTTAAACACATGCACCAACAGGTTCAAGAACAGCTTCTTCCCCATGGTTATTAGACTTCTGAATGGACCTCTCAAAATTAAAATCTAATGTTGATCTTGATTTTTGTGCACCTTCTCTGCAGCCGCAACTTTGTATTCCTCGCTCTGTTCAATCACCCTATTATCTTTGTATGTTATGATCTGCCTGTACTGCACACAAAACAAAATTTTTCACTGTACTGAAGACAATAATAAATCAAATCAAATCAAATTTTAAGTTTAAGTTAAATATAGTTTGAAATGAGGAACATAGCACCCTTTTCACAGTGCTTGTGACAGCAATTGCTATCTGTTCATTGTCTGTTCAGTGGAAGTGGTAGGTTAGATTTAAACTCTCTGAAATGACTGATCCCAATGGTCTAATAGCTTAGTGTTGCTTTCTGCCTGTTTTTTTTCCTTTTAAGACTCTCCTTAAAACCCACAAAGTCCTTGAACACATGCCAAATATTTTGCTTTTTTGTTCACCATGCATTTCATTCCTTTATCGGTATGTGAAACACCATGTGATTTAATCTACAGTCATGGAGCTATAGAAGTAAAAGTTGTGGCCAGAAGTAAAGTTTAAAATTACTTGCGTTAATCCTGTAATGGCCATGCTCACCAGTCAGAAAGAAATAGCCATCAATGATTTCTTAAAACTCCAATATTATTTTTTTCAAAGATTTAAAGGGCAGGCTTGACAGTTCCCTGGGACTTCAAAGTGGTGCCAAGACACTCATCAGGAAGGCAATATCGATTGCAAGATGGAGAGTGGAGAATCACAGGGAGGTAGCAGCCCGGGTTTTTTTTAATGAACCAACAGAGAAAAATTTAGTTTCAAAATGATCCGTAGAACTGTCAAAGCATTCAAAGGTGTCCTTTAAATCTTCAAATAAATATCAAAAATGTTTTTAACAAAGAAAAACATTGCTGGCATTTCACTCTGTCTATTTGCATATACTTGAGAGCCACTGTTACAGGATTGGTGCTGCATTACTAATTTCACAAACTTCCATTTTCACAATAGAGTGCCTGCCACTTGACAATTTGACCTTATTTTGATTCATTAATGGAATGTGCAAGATATTCCCAAGATAGGAATGTGCATGGCTTGGAGGGTAATCTCTGCAGATGTTTGTGTTTCCATGTATCTGCTACCCTTTATCCTTCTAGAAGGTAGTAGTCATGGGATTATAAGATGCTTCTAAGGAGCATTGGTGAATTTCTACAGTTCATTCTGGTACGTGCTACTTCTACTCATTATCCATAATGTGGAGGTGCCGGTGTTGGACTGGAAGGGACAAAGTCAGAAATCACATGACACCAGGTGATAGTCCAACAGGTTTATTTGAAATCACAAGCTTTCGGAGTGCTGCTCCTTCACCGGGTGAAGGTCAAACTTCGCCTGATGAAGGAGCCATGCTCCAAAAGCTTGTGATCTCAAATAAACCTGTTGGACTATAACCTGGTGTCATGTGACTTCTGACCACTGAGTATCAGTGGTGGAATGAGTGAATGTTTATGGATATGGTGCCAATCAAGTGGGCTGCCTTCTCCTGGATTTGTGTTATCTCTTGACATTCTTGAATGTTGAACTGCACTCATTCAGGCAAGTGGAGAGTATTCCATCACATTCCTGACTTTTGCCTTATAGATGGTGAACAGGCTCTGGGGAGTCAGGAGGTGAGTTACCTGCCACAGATTCACAACCTCTGAAGTACTTTTGTAATCGCAGCATTTTTTTGGCTAGTCCAGTTCAGTTTTTCAACAATGGTAACACTACCAGATGTCGATAGTGTGGCATTCAGCGATGGTAATGCCAGATTCGATGGAGAGTGCAGGACAGCAGGCATACCTAAAAATGAGGTGCTAACCTGGTGAAGCTACCAAACAGGTCTCTTTGCATGGCAAACAGCATAAACAGCAAGTGATAGACAGAGCTAGGTGATCCCACAACCAACAGATCAGATCTACACTCTGCAGTCGTGAATGATGATGGACAATGAAACAACTGACTGGAGGAGGAGGCTCCACAGATATCCCCATCCTCAATGATGGAAGGGCTCAGCGTATCAGTGCAAAAAATAAGGCTGAAGTATCCGCAGCAAACATCAGCCAAAAGTGCTGAGTGGGTGATTCATCTCGGTCTCCTACAGTCGCCCCAGCATTACAGATACTAGTCTTCAGCCAATTTGATTCACTCCACATGATATTAAGACATGGTTATAGGCATTAGATACAGCAAAGGTACTGAATGTCAAGGGAGAATAGTTAGAATCTCTCTTAATGGAGATGGTCAATGTCTGGCTCTTGTGTGGCATGATGCTGCTTGAAATCTTCAACTGGTTACAGACTCTGAAGTGGATCTATGACTTACAATGCTTTCTTTTATATAAGGGGTGATACACTTGAATAAAATGTTATTCTTGCAATGGATCATGCATTGAACGAATACAAGTGTGGTGAATGAGTTTCGATGAATAAGAACTTTTCAAAATAAAGTCTGCAATTGAAACTTAGAAATGTATATTCCTTCATCTCAGTTTGTCTCCTGAGATCTACCAATGGTGGATATTGAATGAGTTGGTGTGTTTGGGGCAAGAGCAGTGGGCGGTGGGTGTGGCCTGTCTTGACTAGGAACTAAGTTTGCATTAGTGCCATGAAGGGACATGAGGGCGGGCAGAGGAACATAAGTTAGCATGGAGAAGAGGAAAGGGCATGGGTGGGTTCAACTGGAGGACATGAGGTAGGCAAAAGATGGGTGCAAGACGGTAAGGTTTGGATGGCTGATTTTAGTCTTATTTTCATATCTTAATCAAAGTGCCATGCACCAGGTAGGCCTTAGACCCAGTCTGTGTGCGTATCTAGCTGTGTTGCATTCATTTTTGGGTTGCCGAGCCAAAGCCCCAGTTTAGGGCTCTTCCCTTCTCATGGACCTATGCCCCACATGGAATCAAAATCCCAACATTTGGAGCAGTTTCTCCGGGGTCAGGTTTGTGAAACCAGGAATTGTCCTGACTTTGCAATCCTCACCTGGGAGCAGAAATTCAGGTCAGTATGGTGAGGGACTTGGGGATGGGTGGATAAATTTCAACTATTGCTCAAAGTGGGCAACAGATGAACTGTACTACTTACTACAAGACAGTGACAAAATGTCCTCCAGATGGCAAAAAGGCACCTGACTGCTCCTCAATGGACCTGCTCTTCCTGACCCCACAAAGTTTGTCTGTCCATGTCATTTTCAAATAATTTCCAGCATTTCTGTGAACTTTGGTGAATCTACTCAATACCTAGTCCATACAGCACTCTTTCCTGACTTGGGTCTGGATATTGTCATTGTGGTCCTACACACTATATGTAGGATCACAATTTGAATAACTTAAGGTAGGGCCTGAAGGGAAAGGCAAGTGTTTGCCAAGTTTTTTTATTCATTCGCGGGATGGGGGCACCACTAGCTAGGCAGCATTTATTGCCCATCCCTAATTTCTTTTTTTTAAATTCAAATTCCTCCATCTGCCATGGCAGGATTCGAACCTGGGTCCCCAGAACATTACCTGGGTCTCAGGATTAACAGTCCAGTGGTAATACTACGAGGCCACTGCCTCTCCATAGTTACAGCTACGCCCATCAGAAACTTCCTTGAGACAGACCCTGGGCTTAAATGGATAAAAGGTATCGTTCAGTTAGCTGGCAATTTGACAAGAAAATCATCCTGTTGTTGTCCAAAACACAGTGCTGTAGCACAATAAATCTCCATAAGTGGCACAACTCCATGAATAGAACTTTACAGTATACAGCAAAATTGTATAGTACAATACAACGTCCCAAGGCACTTCACAGAAGTGTTATCAAACAAAATTCGATACCAAGCTATGTGAAAAAGTTTTAGAACAGATTGTCTAAAGAGGTAAATTTTGAGGAGTGCCTTAAGGTGAGAAAAAGAGATGGAGAGGCACAGGAATTTGAGGAGTGAGTTCCAGAGTTTAAACAACTAAAGGCACAATTGCAATTGTGTAGAAATTAAAATCAGGGATGTATAAGAAGCCAGATTGGGAGGAGTGCAAAATTGTAGCACTGCAGGAGTTTGCAAAGATAGGAAGGCACAAGGTTCAGAGTGATTTGAAAATCTAGATTAAAATTTCAAAATCATTCTATTGTTGGACCATGCGCCAATGTATTATCAGCGAGGATAAGACTTGGTTTCAAAATCCAAAATTGTCATTGCTTTACCAATGTTTCCTGATTCATCTAGTATCCTGACCTACAGATTGATCCTTCTGCATCCATATGCAGAAAAACATAAACAGGGTCTTTATAAACAGGTTTATGATTTGTCAACATATAATGCACATAGGAATTCTTCTTCCCAGAATACTATTTTAGTCTGTCTGCTAAGTTTCGATAAAAATTAATTTTAATAACCTGAGAAGGTTTACCATAATGGTTCAGCGAAAGGCGAAATTGAATTTTACAACCCAGATTTTTGTATATTAAAATAACATCCTCAGTTATTCACATTTTGGAATATTAGAATTTGTCTTTTGAATGCTGCTGTGAAGCCTAACCTACCATGACAACATTTAACTGATAATAGAATTTTAACAGATGAACCTAAAACCACAGCTACTCTTTTGCAACCTCAGATATGCATGATGGTTGGCCCCAAGAGCTCAACATTTAGCATTTCTATTGTTTGTTGATTGAAAATGAAAGCACCAATCTAGACCAAAATGGTGTAACCCAATTTACTAAGATTGGTTTATCTTAACGTTCTAATAAAATTGCATCAAGTTGGCATGTCTAAGTTACTGGAATGGAATATTATGCAGAAGATTCTTTATTCAATTCATAATGGTAGCCCATATGGTTAGCTTGTGATCCTTTTTACATAGATCATAAACAGTTATATAACAGCATTTGCCAGATATGCATCAAGCTGCTTGTTCTGCACAGCTCAGACACTTAACTCAATGCCCACTGCAAACGTTCCAATAGTGGACAAGTATATTCCATAAACCTATGAGTTACAACCATGAAATCTCCCTTTATCTCCTCAATGACACTTCAAATTTAACTTCAATTTCAAAATAATTACAGAAAAGCACATGTTCCATATCCTTGATGGTGTGCTGATGCATTAACAGCGTGTGATTTAGTTTAATACAGTGGCATTATACGGTGTTCAATACATTATATAACATAGGAAAGAGGTCAAACACAGCATATTACGGGAAAGGTAATGGAAGGGGAATTGTACACCTGTGTTATCTGGTTAAAACATTTAGATTTAATAATAATCTTGTTACTATTGGGAGTGGACATTTAAATTCATGATTACAAACACTTTTCCACTTGCATATGATTACATTGAGTGACATGATTTTAGGCTTTTTAAATCCTGTAGTATATTTGGTTATGAGCAATATTTAAAAGGAATTAATATCCTGAACTGAAAAAAATTTGCAATGTCAGTTGACTTTTCTTTAATTCATTAATAGGATGTGGGCATCACTGGCTAGGCCAACATTTATTTCCCATCTCTATCTGTACTTCAGAAGGTGGTGATGAGCTGCCTTCTTGAACTGCTGTAATCCATGGTGTTTAGCTGCCCCACAGTACTGTCAGGAAGGGAGTTTCAGGACCAGAGGCAGAGGAGGAACATAAGGAAGTTTTCATTAACTTCACACAGATAGCAAGCCCCTTATACCCTCTGTACTTGAAATATTGAAGTAAGTAGATGTTATGCCTTTCACAAGGCTATTTTGTTTCAATTATGAGTATAGGAGGAAGGACGCACGTTTAACTTTACTGGCCTTGGGTTAGATTTTGACTTGCGTGAAAGTTGCATTGTATATCAGTTGGCCCTTTTAAAAATTAAATTTCTATTTAAATAAATATGAATGACCTAAAGTTGAGTGTAGAGAGAATAACTTTGCAAATGAGACCGAACTCTTCAATGTACAAACAATTGAGAAGGAGATTATCAGTAGTGCAATGGGCAGACAAATGGAAAATGCAGTTTAATGTAAAGAAATGTTAAGCAATGCAATTTAGTGGGAAGATTCGGGAGAGGCGATATAAACCAAATTGTAAAATATTAAATAGGTTGAAAAATGAGAGAGATTTGGGGAATGTGTATAAAGATAAATCTTTGAAGATGGCAGAAAAAGTTGAGAAGGCTTTTAAGAGACCATATTTCGATTGGCACCACATCCACTAACACTTAGTCACCCTACCATGGATGCTTAGTAGCAGCAGTGTGCACCCCATCCACAAAGATGCACTACAGAAACTCACCAAAGATCCTTAAACAGAGCATTCTAAATCCACAACCAATTCCATCTAGAAGGATAAGGGCAGCAGATACATGGGAACACCACACTCTTTCCAAAGAAAGATGATGTTAAGAGATCTTAAACCTATAAATCACTTATGAATTATATGGTCACAGTTGAAGTGCTGTGTTCAATTCAATACTCCATACTTTAGGAAGGACGTTACTAGAAAGCAGTGCATTATTAAAGCAGCAAGAATTTGTGCAACCTTGCAGCACAAAAGGATCTAGATGGCTTAGTACATGAATCACAAGAGGTTAGTATGCAAGTAGAGCAAACAGAGTAATGTCATTTATTGCACTGGAATGAAATATAAAGTAGGCAAAGTTTTGTACAGGACAAACGTGTGTGAGACCATAGTCAGATCAGATGTGATCTTATTAGATGGTGGAACAAGTTTGAGGGGCCGAATGGCCTGCTCTTACTCTTAATTTATATGTTGATATCTTCAAGAAGGTGCAGTGAAAGTTTACGAGAGGAGTACCAGGGAAGAAAGACCTCAGTTACATGGAGCGACTAGAGAAATTAGGGTTGTTCACCTTAAAACATAAGGGTTTCAGGGATACTTACCCGGAAGTGTTCAAAATATTCAAGCGTTCTAAGATAGGAAAGAAGGAGAAACTTCCCACAAAAGAAGGGGGTCAGTAACCCAAAGACATGTAATTAAGGTAATTAACAAAATAACCTGAAGTAAGAAAAGAAATTTATTTTTCACAGCAAGTAACTAAATTGTAATATATGTAACTACTGTGCGCTATGATAAACCTACTCTGATGAAAGAGATCAAGCTTCTCTTTTGCCAAAGGCATTGTGTGGGCATCCTTCCCCACTTAGTTAAAAATAAAGAGCATAATGTGAGAAAGTGTGAAGTTGTTCACTTTAACAAGAAGAGTTAAAAAGCAGAGTGTGATTCTTATTGTGAGCAACTGCAGAATTCCAAAGTGCATGACTCACAAGAAGTCAGTATTCAGGTACAGCAAGTGATTAAGGTGGCTAATGGAATCTTATCCTTTATCAGAAGAGGAACAGTGGTAACGTTACTGAGTAGTAATCCAGAAATCCAGGCTAATATTATAGGAATGTGGATTCAAATGGTGAAATCTGAATTCATTAAATATCTACAGTAAAAACTGTTGGCCTAATGGCAGACATGTAACTATATGTTGGCTGTTGTAAATGCCCTTCTCACTCACCAATGTCCTTTAGGAAAGGAAATCTGCCATTCTCACCTGGTCTGACTACACGTGACTCCAAATCTACAGCAACGTAGTTGAATATTAACTGCCCTCAGGGCAATTTGGGATGGGCAATAAATGCTGGCCTAGCCAGCAACATCCACATCCCACAAATAAATAAATAAAAAGCAGGTAACCTTGTCATAGCAGGAATGAGAACCTGAACAATACTGTTAGGTAACAGTGAAAAATGCAGATGGTATGAAGGTTAACAGTGGCCACACTTTCATTGTGAAGAATGCATTATAGGGTGCAATGTATTTAAGCAGGAAGAAATGTGTTGAATTTATTCAGGAGTGGGTTACCTTAGTTGTGCAGAGAGACTCAAGTGGCTGGGATTGTTAACTTTAGTTCAGAGAAGGTTAGGGGGAAAAGATTTCAGGCAGGTGTTCAAAATTATGAATGGTGTTAAGATGACAAAAGGAGGTGGTTTCACCTGGCAGGAGGGTTGGTACCCAGAGGGTCCAGGCAAATTCAAAAAGGGAAGAAGAGGTGATTGCTTTAATATAGCGATATGCTCTGATCTGGAAGGTACTGCCTGAAAGGCTCATGGAAGTAAATTCAGTCATAACACCAAAAAAGCGAATTGAAAAATTACTTGAAAAGGGAAATAATGCAGGGAGCGAGAAATGAGTAGGAATGTGAGGCTAATTGGAAAATCACTTTCCAAGTCCCAACTGGGCTGAATGGCCTCCTTCTATTCTATACGACTCCTGTTTCTATCTTGCTGGTGTTTGTGTGTATGTATATGTGGCTGTGGGTGTTTGTTATGTATATATGTGTAACGTATTTTTGGTACATCAATAATATTATGCTACAGTACTTGTAAATAACATAAGAAATATTTCATGATCGGACTTGCCCAGATTAGGACAACATCTGCAATCAGCAGACTACCTGAAGCAGAAGGGCCCAACCTTTGCTATATCTTTTTCTTAAATGATCTCCCAAGCTGCTTAATTGCTGAGGAAACTGCTATGCTGCAGGCATCGCAATCCCTAACTTTATGATACAATTAAGCAAAAGGATGGTAATCTCAGAAAGGATACTGTATTTGACAATGAGCCTAGGAATGTGTCAGACATGGGAGGAGATAAAGGAGCTTTAGACATACAGTAAAAAACTTACCTGCGGTTTGTTGGATATTGTGGATACATTTTCAATCGTTAGTGGCTTGGCTTGGTTTGTACCCTTCAGTGACATTACACACTTCTCACTGAAAATGGCAAATAGCAAAATCAAAACAAGTGTATCAGGGATGGCTAAAGTCTGGAGAATCTTTCTTTCAAATAAATAATTGTGCACACTTTCCAAACAATTCATTCAAATTGAATGACAAATGTAAATCATTGCAAATTATCAAGTTAGAAAAAGAGTTGCCTCAGGGGGTAATAAAATATTATATTGAAGAGGGATACATATTGTTAAAAAAATGTCATTATTACTGTATTCAAGCAGACATCTATAACAGATTACATTCTGAATATTCTGATAGCTGAAGCAGAGCGTACACACACATTAAAAATCTGAAAGAGAATCACCCACCTGCAGTTTGGTGATGCCAGATGCAGAATGAGCACTGACTGCTACTCCAGCTGTTACCAAGCTTATTTGCCACATTCACATTCCCGCCCCGGAAAGATGCAATCACCTTAAATGTACCAGTCGTCTTAAAAACAGTGAGATATTTAACCTCCTCCTCAGCCCCGAAGTTAGGTTTAGTAAGAACTGCATGATTAAAGTTTTCAAGCTTTGAAAACAGAATTATTGAAAAATTATTGAAAATCTTATCCACAACCTTGAATTTATTCTGAAATAGTGATTTTTAAGAAATAATTTCAGCTTGAAATGGTTGAATGTTTTTGTATGAGCATGGAAAAGCTGGTTATTTCCCGAGGCTTTTTATTCATTCATGGGACACTGGCATCACTGGCTGGCCAGCGTTTTTTGCCCGTCCCTAATTGCCTGTGAGAAGGTGGTGGTGAGCTGCCTTCTTGAACTGTTGCAGTCCACATGCTATAGGTAGGCTCACAATGCCCTTAGGGAGGGAATTCCAGGATTTTGACCCAGCAAAACTGAGTAACAGTGGTATATTCAAAGTCAAGATGGTGAGTCAGTCTTGGAGGAGAACTTGCGGCTGGTAGTATTTCCATATATCTGCTTCCTTGTCCTTCTAGGCGATAGCAGTTGTTGGTTTGGAACATGCTGCCTAAGGAACTTTGTTGAGTTTCTGCAGTGCATTTTATAGATAGTTCAGTAGGTTCTGCTATAACGCATGTTCCGCCAACATGAATTGGCTATAACGCGATTGATGAATACGGGAACGCTATTTCTAAAACACGAACTTGTGTTGGCTATGAAACGATTCCATCAGTGAGTGGAGGAGTACACGACATCACATGATTGTTTCATGGGCTTCGTCATGAATACGTACAATGTTAGCACCGGAAGAGTCTCCACACTGGCATCATGTGATCATTTCACAAGCTTTGTCATGAAGTGCTTTCTGTGAGACATACAATACAATCTCCTCCCCCATCCGGTCATCTTGACATTTTTTCAAGGTAAAGTGTTAAATATACTTTTATTTCATTATTAAATATGAATTAAACATTTATTCAAATTGTGCTTTCCTTTACGTTATTGTAATTTTTTTGAGTGATTTTGAGTGTTTTTTTCGGTGGTCTGCCCCAACCCCACATTTCCCATAGGCCCCGTTATTTCTATAGCACGATTTTCTATAACGCAATGTTGCACAGAACGCAACTGTCGCGTTATGGCAGAACCAACTCTACACACAGTTGCTGCTGAGTGTTGGTGGTGGAGAGAGTGGTTGTATGTGAAATTGATGCCAATTAAGCAGGTTGCTTTGTCCTGGATGGCGTCAAGCTTTTTGAGTATTGTTGGAGTTGCACCCGTCTGGCAAGCGGAGAGTATTCCATCGCACTCCTGACTTGTGCCTTGGAAATGGTAGAAAGGTTTTGGGGAGCCAGGAGGTGAATCATGATTCATAGTCTCTAACCTTCTTTTGTAGGCATTGTATTTATATAGCTAGTTCAATTTAGTTTCTGGTCAACAGTAGCTCCTAGGATGTTGATAATGGGAGAATTCAGTGATGGTAACACCATTGAATGTCAAAGGGCAGTGGTTAGACTATCTCTTATTGGACATGGTCAATGCCTGACGTTTGTGTGGCACGAATGTTACTTGCTATTTTTCAGCCCAAGCCTGGATATTGTCCAGGTCTGAGATAGTAGGAACTGCAGATGCTGGAGAATCCGAGACAACAAGGT
>NC_063335.1:44841665-44878029 GCF_021869965.1 Rhincodon typus
TGCTGCTTGGCCTGCTGTGTTCATCCAGCCCTGCACCTTGTTGTCTCTATTGTCCAGGTCTGATTGCATTTGAACATAGAGTGCTTCAGTATCTGTAGAGTTGCAAATGGTGCTGAACATTGTGCAATCGTTGGCAAACATCCCCACTTCTGACTTTATGATGGAGGGAAGGTCATTGATGAAGCAGCTGAAGATGGTTGGGCCTAGGACACTACCCTGAGGAACTCCTGCAGATATGTCCTGGAGCTGAAATGACTGACCTCCACCAACCATACCAACTTTCCTTCACACCAGGTATGACTCCATCCAATGGAGAGTTCGCCCTTTGTTACTCATTGATTCCAGTTTTGCTAGGGCTCCTTGATGCTTGAGCATATTAGGGGTGAGCTTAAGTCTTCAGTAATCTGGCTGGAATGTTGTCAGGGTCCACTGCCTTTGCCTCTAGCCATGCCTTGATACCACTGAGAGTGGACAAAATTTGAAAACTGGCATCTATGGTGGACTGGGGATATCTGGAGGAAGCCAAGATGGACTCATCCACTCAGCACTTCAGTTGAAGATTGTTTTAAATTCTTCAGGCTTAACTATTGCACTGATGTGCTAAGCTGCCCATCATTGAGGATGGGGATATTTTTGTAGCCTCCTCCTCCAGTGAGTTGGTTAACTGCCCAAGATTATTCACAACAGGATGTGGCAAGACTACAGAGTTTAGATCTGATCAGTTGGCCATGGAATTGCTTAGCTCTGTCAATCACTTGATGGTTTTGGTGTTTGTCATGCAGATAGTCCACTTTCATAGCCTCACCAGATTGACACCTTATTTTTAGGCATGGCGGTTCTGCTCCTGGCATATCCTTTGTATTCTTCTTTGTACTAGGGTCGATCCCCTGGTTTGATAGTAATGGTAGAGTGGGGGATATGCCGGGCCATGAGGTTGCAGATTGTGCTGGAGTACAATTCTGCTACTGTTGAAGACATACAGCACCTCATGTTTGTCCAGTCTTGAGGTGCTAGATCTGTTCCAAGTCTGTCTCATTTAGCACAGTGATTGTGCCACACAATACAAATACAAAGTGAGGTATTATCAATGTGAAGTCAAGACTTTGTCTCGACAAGGACAGTGCAGTTGTCATTCTTACTGATACTGTCATGGACAGATTTATCCGTGCAGATTAGTGAGGATGAAGTCAAGTATCTATTTCCGTCGTGCTGGTTCTTTCACCACTTTGTTCCTCCACAGACCTAGTTTAGCAGCAACGTTCTGTAGGACTCGACCAGCTCGATTAGTAGTGCTGCTGCCAAGCCATCTCAGTGATGGGCGTTGAAATCTCTAACCCAGCGTATATTCTGTGCCCTTGCCAACCTCAGTGCATCCTCAACATGGAGAAGTACTGATTTATTAGCAGAGGGAGGATTGTGCATGGTAATAAGAGGGGCGTTTCCTTTCCCATGTCTGACCCGGTGCCATGAGACTTCACTGTGTCTGTAGCCAACGTTAATGTTTTTACAATGCATCAGCAAAGATTGTGGGAAGAAATTCATTAAAAATTATTGGAAAGGAATAATTATTGACATCTGTTATATTCAGAATGTCAAACCTAATTTTACATGAAGAGTCTCCCTTACTAAAATAACCTAAAGATT
Source organism: Rhincodon typus (assembly GCF_021869965.1). Taxonomy (NCBI): domain Eukaryota; kingdom Metazoa; phylum Chordata; class Chondrichthyes; order Orectolobiformes; family Rhincodontidae; genus Rhincodon; species Rhincodon typus. Next base: position 44,843,310 of record NC_063335.1, read on the forward strand.
TCATTTCCTCATATTTTAAATTTTTTTTCAAGTTTGATGCTTAGTAATTCTTCAGGTTGTTGTTATAGTCGTTCACACACACAAGCCTGTACCTGGTTAGCATCCTAGTAACCTGTCCATAAATAATTCACCTTCCTAGAGCTGTTCAACACAGAATGAAATGTTATTTCACAAATGGTTGATCCTCAATTGCACTATCATGATGTAGAAGGTAAGATTTTAGCATTTGAGTCAAGAATCAAATAGTGGGATCAAACGTGGGTCCCGACCCTTCACTGTTTCAGGTATGTGCTCTGGACGTGATTTTTCAAGGACTGACCAGAGGTTACTATTTGGATTCAAATCTAATCATGTAAAAATGTCCTCCAAATTCTGCTATAGTCATGTCGTCTCTACCATGAGGCATACACACACATACACACTGTAGGCAGATATTTAGGTTCACTTCAATAAAAATTTTGTGTTGAACATAACACAAAAAGAGCATGCTCAGCCCCCAGTTAAAAATAGAAGCCAGGCTTCTGACTTTCGAGGGCCCTCTGGCACTGAGAGTGGTCACCTGCCAATGTAAGCCAAGGAACAAGAGTGTGCCTCAAGGTGGAGATACCCTCAACACTTTCACAAGTTTTGAAAATGAGAAAAAGGCCACAGCTGCTAGACCACTGACGCAGAGGGAGAATACCAACCCCCTGCTCCACCACACTCCCACTTCTGATCTACCATCAGGAGACATCCTTTCACTGGCAACTGCTGGGGCCACCCAATACCTGGGGAAATTCCCCTCAGCACAGCATGGGGACATGAATCAATCAATTGTCCACTCCATCCCTCATGGGCAGTGTAGCTGCTTTGCATGACCCCAGCCCAGCCCGGTCTTCTTGTGTTTGGCCTAGAGGTGGGAGGATTTTGACAACTGAGATGTCTTTCTCACGTGGTGATTTTTCGTCCTGGATGGATTTACAGTATTACCTCCGTAGCCATAACCACTGGAGTAAATGCCACGTGTGAAACAAATGTTTAGGGGTCGGCCAAAGAAAAACCAGACACGGAAAAGAAAGTCATACTCAGAATTGAACAGAGTTGTCATACTGGAGCACTGTTCTGAGGTACACAAAAGAATTCAGACTAGTGTGGGCCATTTGCAAGTTATACTGTCTTTTCCTCTATGTCACCAAACAACAATTTTAAGCCATTTGGATCCAATTTCATTAAATCATTAACAGATACTGCGTGGAAGTGTGCTGTCGGCAGGTTCAATAAGGCACTCAAGAGGAGAATTGGATGATTATTTAGATAAAAATAATGTCCAAGTCATGAGGAAAAAAAGGAGATTGGCACCAGGTGATGATGCACATTTAATGAGCCAGTGCGGGAACAATGAGCCAAATGGCCTCCTTCAACGTCATAACACTTCATAACACTGTGATTTCAAAATTGGGTCATAAGCCTCACCTACAGGTTAAAATCAATGACTAGGATGCGGACAATTAGTAAAGGACATGCTGCATTGTTTCCCAAAGTGCCCATCAAGCAGTAGGAGCCATCTAATTAGGTGCATCTCGCACACATTCCAATCAGTTCCATTGGAGGTGGAGCTGAAGAAACCCTAACAGTGTAAGCTTTTAAATACTTTTGTGGAGCCAGAGCTTTCCTGAAAATAATTGTATCTATTTAATTGAAGCATTTACGACAACTTGGGGAAATGGATCTGTTTAGAGTTGGGTTCAGAAACGAGAGACGGTAGAGCATTGGAAAGTCCCTGAAGTACAGCTGCATGCTCATTGGGAGGAGCAAATACACCAAGGCTTCTCAGACCTAGATATTTTTCATGTGAGCCACACTCAGTCTGCAGGACTTTTAAATCATAGTAAGCTTGTGTTAACAACAAAGTCAACAACCTTCAATGGAACAAACACTGCAAAGCTCCAGTGTCTCCACCTGACACATTCTTCGTCAACAAACTCACTTGCCAACCCTTGGTTTCCATTCTCCTGATTTTTTTCATGATTACACATAAGTCTGCCTCAGTGCAACAACAGCCCTAAGGTTGTATAACTGTCTGATGTCATCTCCGATAGAAACACCAAAATGTGCTGCAGAATGACATTACTGACGTGGTGACCTGTGCTCATAGCTATTCCCCCTGTTGGCCGAGGATGAAGTGGAGGGAGTCTGCTTACTTGTGTCTTCCTAGATTGAGATGTCCACAGTGCCCAGCCTTGCCACTGAGGGATTAGGCACTTCAACCTTTCATGGCATTCTTGATTCTGACAGGAACCACCACCCTGGCGTTCACTCCATGCTTCTCCATGCCATTTACACCACTGAATGGTCAGTCCTGCTGACACAGCACGCATTCTGTACATAGGTGTAGAGCTGGATCAACACTGCAGGCCAAGCAGCATCAGAGGAGCAGAAAAGCAAAAGTGCCGGGACTAGGTCAGAAACGTCAGCTTTCCTGCTCCTCTGATGCTGCTTGGCCTGCTGTGCTCATCCAGCTCTACACCTTGTTATCTCAGATTCTCCAGCATCTGCAGTTCCTACTATCTCTGAAATGCATTCTGTACATGTCGGTGCACTCCTCCACAAGCCACTCTGAGATATGTCACATAACGTGCTCCATGAGGTTGGCCACTCTCTCAATGGAGGACCTCGTGTGTTCGAAACACTGAAACACTGTGGAACACATTGGGTCACTGGACTCACCCACTCCCATCTTATGAGTCCACAATAGCTCATGGAAGCACTGACATAGACATGCATTTCATGTTGATTCGCCAAGTAGAGTAGGGTTGCATATGCCCCCTATTCTCTGACAGAAAATGACAAAAAAAGCCAACCCTGCCTTCCCTCTTGCTCAGATGTGCTGTATGTTTCATCCTGTGACACCCTGTTGAATAAAGCCTGAGGACTCACCAAGGTTCAGCTGTCTGCTGTGGTGGAAGTGACACATAAGGGATGTGATGTGCAGATTCCGAGGTATTTTTCTTCTCCGACTCTACCAGCTATCTCCATGGGAGACATAAGAAGACAATCATGAAAATCAGCACAAGCAACAGATTCTTCAGCTGCTTAAAGGAATGAGATGACAACTCTTTGTAGAGGGGTATTGACATGTATGCGACATGCATGCCTTGAACGTGAGTATGTTGAGATTTCATCACCCAGTCTACAATGGACTTCCATTTCATCATCTCTAGTGCACCAGTGCTTACCGCTGTGACTAGATCAAAGGCCAGCTCCTCAGAGTTTGTCAGTGAGGTGAGTGGAGATTTCCGCCATCCAAAGGTTCCCTCTTGCTCCCTCCAACATTATTATCTCGTTTGGTCCGTGAGGTGAAGAAAGATGGTCTTAAAACAATGTTTCTCACCTTCACCATTCAAATTCAAATAAGATATTGCTAATTTCCCTATAATCTACTGTTCACAAGTGATCAGGTAATTAATTATGCCATGGTTCATCGATAATGTTATGCTCAGCTCTTTGATCTACCTACCCTGAGGTTGACCCTCCCTTTGCATTATGCTGACTGCTGACCAGAAGGCAGGTCATCTGAGTCTATCATTGAACTCAATTAGCCAACTGAAACACGCCTTGACATTTTTCCTGCATTGGACCATTCCTCTGTTGCTATTCTCAAGAGCTACCTCTAGCCATACCTTCTTGTTTTGCCTTACATTTCTAAGGAGCACTGGTAAGGAACAGGACATGCTTCCACTCTGTCACTGCCTCCAACAACAGCTCAATTGAGGCATCACAGAGAAACAGGGAGATTGACCTGGCATTGCCTTCTTCCCTGACCATTGGCCTCTGCTCAGCTCCTCCATCCTGTCTCCATCACTAATAAAAAGGCAGCAAACATGGATGCTGGGCCAATTAACTGGATTTATGATGAAAATGAGAAGGCTTTTGTAAGAGATGTCTGCAGCTGAACTTTGTTCTGCCAAGATCCTCTTTGAGTGGATTTTGCTGAAACCAACCCTTCTTGTTTTATTGGTTTACAGGGCTTACTAGTACTAACTAATAACAAGCTAGAATAACAGACTAGATCCTCTCAGAAACAGAGATTTGTATACTAGTAGGTGGAGATTTTTCAAAGCTCCCAAGTTAATCCTTTCAGGCAGCCTGTGTCAACTCAGTCCCCAGGATTGAGGAATCTGCCTAATATATTAGGGGAGGACTCATCCAAGGTCGGATCCTGTACAATCATCTTCCCTGACTGCTGTTTTTCTGTAGCTTAACCTTTCAAAAGGTGCCTTGTTGCCTTTAAGTTCAACCATTTTGGTGCTGTCCTGGAGATTTGATATTGGGAAGGAACTCTATGGAGATTAGTGATAACAGCAGGGGAATATTTTGCAAGGATTCAGATTGCTGAATTTGAACCACAACAAGGATAGGAATGTTGATAGAAAAATATGTTTTTTGTGGGAAGCACTAATGTTGGACAGCCTACATGCATATGCCTATCTTATAATGTTGTTGATTTCCAGACCCTTTGGTCAGATAAGCACTAAAACAGGGCCTAAAATGAAAGCTCTGGTTCCAAGGTACATGGAGATAACTCAGCCTTTTCTCAAGTCCTCCTTCCTGTCATAGGTGAAGTCATGTTCTAATGACCATAGCTCAGTGGTTATTACTGCTGCCTCACAGCACCAGGGACCTGGGTGCTATTCCAGCCTCAGGCAACTGAGTGAGTTTGCACATTTTTTCCCATGTATGAGAGGGTTTCCTCCAGGTGCTCCGGTTTCTTCCCACAGTCCAAAGATGTGCACGTTAGGTGAATTGGCTATGTTAAATTGCCCATAGTGTCTCGGCTGTGCAGACTAGGTGGATAAGCTGTAGGAAATGTGGGGTTACAGGCTTAAGATAGTGGTGTGGGTCTGGGTGGGATGCTGCTCAGAGGGTCGGTGTGGACTCAATGGACTGAATGGCCTGTTTCCACACTGTTGGGATTCTATGTTCCTTCTAAGTGCTGTCTGATTGTTATCTAGCAATAGTCAAGGCAGCATCCTACTGACTTGCTGAGAATCTAATCCAGAACTAAACAGAGCGCCCAGATGTGAAAACCTATTCCCTCAGCTCTGCTGATGGGGATCCCAAGTGAGACAAGTACGTAATTAGGAGAGCTCTCTCACGTCCAAGAGAATGTAACTTGAATCATGTTTATGTGGCATTTTAAGTTTCCCTGTTCATCCATTGGTCATTGATTCCCAACATTGATTTTGCTGTTAGCAGTTCAACATGCTTGTTCACCAACATTGACATTGTATGTTTGATGGTAGGAATAATTGAAACAAAGTACTTTATCTATCGACTGTATAATATGGTTTTGATTTTAAAAAATCAAACCCAAGAAGCTGTTTTGTTTGTGAAGCAAGCCTTGTTTTTGTTGTCTTGTCGAATTCACAGAGATTGCAAGGGGAAGAACAGGTGAAGGCATATATTCAACCCATTCATCCCATGTTTCTATAGGGCAAATACTACAATAGTCACTATGTCTCCTGAACAAATCTGGAAGGTTTTGCCTTTGCTAACATTCCTGGATGGTTATTCCATCAATTATGCAAAAATATATTCTGGGCATCGGTCTTGAATTCATCATTTACAAATTTGAGTGATGTCCTTGTCACATGAAGTTATGGTTTAAGTTGAAATTATGCTCCGGATCACTGCCCCCCAACCCCCTTTTGCCAATATTGACAAGGATCTGCTGAAATTCATCAGCTGTATTGCAGGTTCTTTTCTTCTTTCCCACCCTCTAGATTAACATCATCAGCACATTGGACCCAGTTACACTGCATTTTAAATCTAGGTCATTTATGTGAATCTGAAGAAAAAGGGTCCATGGAGTTATGTCCTAGGACATTTTATGCAGCAAATCATCTCCAAAACCAAATATCATTCCTTTTTCTCCCCACAACATCTTGATCATCAGTCAATTTCCACTGCAATTCTTTCTATATGAAAAATCTGAGCAGATGGACTCTGTTGCATTTGGTTAGGAGCAGGATTAATGGCCCTGCTAGAGGCCAAAAGCGGCAGCTAAAATGGAATCCCAGAACATAGGCAAGCAGGCCAAGGCCAGCAAGATAGGTCCTGGTCGATTGAGGGAAGAGGATCATTACGGAGGGTTGTCAGGTGGTCTTCCAGCATGGTTGGCATTTGCTGCTTGGGCAAGCGTCAAGATCTCTAATGGAGCACAGAAAGGAAACCACCCCATCCAGGCTGCAGTGTCCACTCACTATCCATCTGCTGCTTCCAGTCCTGTCTCAGCTGAACTTTCTGTGTTAACCAACATCACAGATCATGGTTCTTTTCAGGATTTCTGGACCTGTGTTTCTAGGAGACCACAGAGCAATGTTCACAAGAGCTACAGACCCTAATAGTTTAGCTTGGCTGAGCGAAACAAACATAACAAATCAAAACAGCTGAAAAACAAAATTTGATACTGGGTGACCTCTGAAAAGGGACAAGAGAATGTGATTGTAGAAACTGAGCACAAAGAAAAAAGTTCCTTTATAATAACATTTCTGGTATTTGGCATGATCCCTATCACCATTATAACACTTCATTCTTTTAATTTTCTTTTTCTTTAATGGTTCAATGTTCAAGTCTCTGCATCTGTCTCCTTTCTAATTGTTTTCCTTCATGGTTTTCCATTCTCATGAGACAAAATCTTCTCCCCAACCTTAACTTTTTTTTCATCAATTAGCATGGCAAGAAAAATCCTAGCCAAGAACAGTGAAAAGAAAACAATTTGCCTGGTGTATGAAGAAATATTCTCACCAAGATTCTGCATAACTCTTTCCTGAGTTCAGATTGATACAGGCATTTTGGATAAGTTTTGTACAAAGAAGATTGTTGAAGGCAGAGCGGTAGATGTTATCTACATGGACTTCAGCAAAGTTAGACAAGGTTCCGCATCAATAGCAAGGTTAAATCAGATGGAATCCAGAGGGAACTAGCCAGGCAGATTCAAAAATGGCTTGAAGGTAGGAGTCAAAGGTTGGTGGTAGAGGGTTGTTTTACAAACTGGACGCATGTGACTAGTTATGTGCCACAAGAACCAGTGCTGCGCAACAGCTTTTTATCATTTATATAAATGATTTGAATGTCATTATAGGGGGTATGGTTAGAAAGTTTGTAGATGGCACCAAAATTGGTGGTGTAGTGGAAAGTGCAGAAAGTTATCTCAGAGTACAATGGGACCTTGATCAGATGGGCCAATTGGCCGGAGTGTGGCAACTGAATTTTGATTTAGATAAATGAGAGGTGTGCATTTTGGTAAGGCAAATAGGAGGCAGAACTTATACAGTTAATGGTAGGACCTCTGCAGAGTGCTGCCAAACAAAGATACCTAAGGGTACCAATGCATAATTACTTGAAAAGTGGAGTCGCAGGTAGACAGAGCCGTGAAGAAGGTGTTTGGCACTCTTGCCTTCATTGGTCAGTGCATTTAGTATAGAAGTTGGGATGTCATATTGTGGCTGAACAGGACATTGGTTAGGCCACTTTCAGAATACTGTATTCAATTCTGGTCTCCCTGCTTTAGAAAAGATGTTGTTTAACTTGAGAGGGTTTAGAAAAGATTTACAAAGATATTACCAGAAATGGTGGGTTTGGGTTATAAGAAAAGGTTGAATAGGCTGGGATTATTTTCCCTGGAGTATCAGATGCTGTGGGGGATCTTATGTTTATAAAATCATGAGGGGCATGGATTGGGTGAATAGCCAAGGTCTTTCTCCCAGGATAGGGGGGTCCAAAACTAGAGGGCATAGGTTTAAGGTGAGTGGGAAAAATTTTAAAAGGGACTTGCATGTAGGGAACGAGTTGCTATAGGAAGTGGTAGAGGTAGATACAATTATGACATTTAAAAAGCATCTGGATGGTTATACGAATAAAAAAGGGCTTAAGAGGGATATGGACCAAATGTTGTCAAATGGGACTAGATCAGTTTAGGATATCTGGTTGGCATAGACAAGTTGAACTGAAGGGTCTTTTCCTGTGCTGTATAACTCTATGACTCTATAACAGAATTGTGCATTTTGATTTGAGCTGTTTATAATATAAAAAACATTACAGAAAGTGTACTGTTACAAGTCGAGCTCCACATTTATTTGATTTAATAAACCCTGTTTTCCTTTCCACTGTTCCAAGTATTCAAGTAATCATGTCATGGAGTTATACAGCACAGGAACAGACCCTTCAGTCCAACTCATCCGTGCCGACCAAGTTTCCCAAATGGATCTCTTTTTGATTTTGCATCGACTGTAAAATAACCCACATCTCCAGATCCCCATGCTCACCTCTCTGCAGGTCATACATCTCAATCCAGCATCTATCTTGATCCTATGTCCACCTTGCACTCAAGCAGGCTCCAGACAAACCTAACCCCATTGCAGGTAAGCTGCATGATCAGCCATTCTAATGCCATCTCATCTTACTGATATACACTTATACCGTTGGAGCAACTAGAGGTATCACTTCTGACAGAACAAGCTCCTACTGTCAAAAAATGATGACTGGAACATTGACCTTATCTGATTGATCAACATTTCTAGGCAACAACTGCATTTTATTGCACAGTAGGATCAGTGACTATATTGGAGAGAAATTATATCTAAAACACAACTTCTCTAAATGCACATGTAAATTATTGATTTTCTTTCCTTACACACCCTCCATTGTATCTATCTGGAAGCAATGGCTCATTGTAGGGGCAAATATTTAAGGATATCAGAAGTTGCAACACAAACATAGTTGTAATACCAACATAGTTGTAATACAAGTCATAATAAAGACAATATCAGCAAACTAACAACAGTATGTATATATGTATCGAAAGGGACAAACCAGGAAATAAGCTAGAGCTGCTTTTGATTTGTCCTATAACTTCACTAGAAATGGAACAGAATCACCATTTACACAACAGTTATGGTAACAGAGCAGGAGCAGCTTTGATTGGTGAAGTAATTTGTGAGATTCCAGTCATCAAATGGTGAATCATGTCAATTTACATTGAATAAACTGTTAGATTTGTTTACAATGAGTCAGTTTCTACAGAATAGCACATGCAGGGATGTGTTGGGGTGTCAATCAAGTGTGTGCTTCAGGCAAAATTAAAGGGTTGGGAATATTTGAGGTGAAGGTATGCGGACATAGAATTTTAGTGATAAACAGATAGGTTAAAACAATACATGCAACCAATCTCCATATTAATGTCACTCATCCTGTGTTTATTTTATGTAATACTTTGATATTATTTTTGGCGACTTTGCAAGGTACGGTGGGGTCATGAATGGTCCAGTGGCTAGAGGATAAGGAATTTTCATATCAGGAATTTACTTGGCTTCTTCCAGGGTTACCCTTGTCTACTGATGTTTAATTTCCAGGACAGGGTCCAGACTCCAATAAAGTAATGGAACTTTTCTGAGTGAATCATTTGTCTATATGCAATGCCAATATGCTGCCCTCATAAATGCCCTTGACTTGGGGCAGCAGCACTGACAAGAGTGCCCAACATTGCCTCCTTTGCTCTTTGAAGACAGTATCACAGTGACAGCTGGCACTCTATAGAATTATACATGCAATCTACTCAAGTCAATCATGGCAGTAATGCTGTGATTGACTGCAAACAGATTTTTGAGCTATTTTTATTCATAGTGTGCAAATATATGAGTATGCATTGAAACCATGTGTCTTAAATTCAATTCCAGGTTTTCAATTAAATAAACACAAGCATTAATATGATTTGCCGTTGCCAACCTCAATTTTCCCACAAACTTGCCAATGTCACTTTTCTTTAGATTCTTCCAAAGTTACATGGGTAATTTCACACCCAGTAGCTAAAATTTTGAGCAACTACATCCTGGGAAAATCACAGAATGGGATGGCAAAATGGAAGAATTGACAGTGAATCTGAACAGCCCAGTGATAGAGGTGACATTAGGATGGAAGGTTTTAATCTATTGACCCTCACATCAGTCGATCTGTCATTGAGAAGGACAGAAACTAAACCTCACTGAGACAGAAATGAAATTGAAGCTTCAGTTATCCAACGTTCTCTTGTGTTTCCAAGTGCCAGGAAACAAGATGCATTGCCAGAGGTATGGAAGCAGACTTGCAACAGATGGAGAACAGTGCAAAGCAAGAAAAAGACCTCAAAGAAGCAAAAGCATAAGCAAGTCATAAGTTAATTATTGAGTTGTAAAATACACATCTTAAATAATTAAAGATATAATTTCAAAAAATAACCCCAGTAAGCAATTATGATTATTTAAATTGCAAGATAAGCTATCTGTGAAACGGTTTAAAACGTTAAATGTGGTGGAAGTTTTAAAACATGAGCAAATGAACTGGCTTTCAATCAAAATCTGGCCTGCTTAGATGGAAATTCTGTTACAGAATCAATAGAACACATATCCTTATTTGTCTGTGATTTTGTACCAACAGTGTTACCAACAGTACTGATAGTAAATCAGGTATAAAATCTCACTACAGAACCAAACATATAAATCAAACAAATATACGGGTTGTATATGAACCTATGAGCTGTTGGTCACTCTTCAGTCAGTTCACTACTAACTTAACAAATTAGTTTTCATTCCCTTCTGGAAAGTTTGTTGGTTTGATACATGGACAGAATTTCCAGATCTATAATATTACCTGATTGAGATAGATCACCCCAGTGACTACACTTCAAAGGTACTCAATTTACTGTAAATTACTTTGACACATCCTGGGATCATCAAAAGCATGATATAAATGAAAGCCTTTATTAGCAGGAAAATCAGCCCAGAAGGTGTCTGTAATGGAGCCCAGCTGATATTTCATTCATTAATTTTAAAAATTGTGTTTGCTGCACTTAATTTGGCCTCAATTTATCATGTCCAGCAGGTACTCATACAGACTAATTTTTACCAGAAGTCCAGACTTCTCCAACAATTGTAAACTGCAGCAATAACCAGAAGCTGAATGACTTTGTATCACATCTATAATGCAATGACAGATAAGACTATGGACTTAAAAGTACAAATTGCAGACATGATCATTCATGTTATGAAGAAGTCATTGGACTCAAAATGTTAACTCTGTTTCTTGACAGAAACAGATGCAGTCAGGACCACTAAGTTTCTCCAAAACTTTCTGTTTTTATTTCAGATCTCCAACCTCAGTGTGTTTTCCTTTTAATGTAAATGTAATTGTTGGATAAATAATGCACAAATTTAAAAAAAAAGCATGTTCAGTTTTGCCTATATTAAAGCTTGACAAGCCACAGAATCTCTACAGTGTGGAAGGAGGTCATTCAGTCCATCAAGACCATACCAACCCTCCCTCGCAGACCCATCTCCCAATGTTTCCCCATAGCTAACCCACCTAGCCTGCACACTATGGGTAATTTAGCATGGCCAATCCACCTAACCTGCACACCTTTGGGGTGTGGGAGGAAACTGGAGCAAACCCACGCAGACATGTGGGAAATGTGCAAACTCCACACAGACAGTCACCTGTTGCAGCATCGAACCCAGGTCTCTGGCACTTTGAGGCAGCAGTGCTAAACACTGAGCCACCTTGCCATCCTCAGACAGAATCACAAGCGTCGTGAAATGTGATATTTTATAATTGTTAGGAGAACTTGTTCTTGCCAGTTTGTTTAAATCACTTTGCATTTTGCACAGAAAAGCAACAATGAGATTTTCCTATAAATCAACCACAGCATGTTAAAAATGTAACAGTGATTTAGCAAGCAAAAGTCATATTTAAAATTGTTCTGCATAAATTGATTAAATGCAGGAAATGTTCCAAAGTCAAATCAACAGCTCATTTGAATTAATCCTCTATTTCTCTAACCAGAGATGCTCTCTGACCTGCTGAATGTTTCAAGCATTTTGTTTTTATTTTTACTTTCCAGTGTCTGTATTTTTTAAAATGTTAATATCTGAATTAAACGGCCCATTTCATATGGACTGAAGGAAGGATGTTTAAAGATTATTTTTCTTATTGAGAAGAGACAGAGGCATATTTAGAGATTGTGGTCTTCAAATATTGAAGCATGTATTGAGACACAAAGGTAGACCCTCATTGACACCCAAGTCAAACACCTCCATGGAGGAAGAAGCTGACAGAATGGTTGTGATCCACAACACCCAGAAAATCTGGCTGCATGATGAGGAAGAAAATAGCGGAGCTGAATAAAGGTATTAACATTGTGCTAACTGGTAGATTTCTGCACTAGGTTTCTGTATCAAATATGTCTGCCTGTCACAATGTAATGGAAATAACTGCGTCACTGAAAGACTGAAAATTACGTTGTCATCTATTTGACGTGTCAGCAATCCCACAATATAGATTTCTGTTTGCACCTATCACTTGTTTTGATTGCCATTAGTGGTTAACAGTCACAATGTGCTCATCATAATAATATAGCCATCAACTGAAGCAATTTCAAGTTAACATGTAGGGGTCGTGAACCACATTCAAAACAAGCAGCTTTTATTACTACTAAAGTGGCTAATACTGGCTAAAATTCATTGTACTGTTTGATCTGAATAAAGCTAAGTTGTATGATAAACAATGGTGAAGCTCCCTGTGGTATGGAATGCCCAGTCTCCAATGACGTATTGTCAAAAAATCGTGACTGGGAATGTAGTCATTTCATAAGTGTAGACTCACCTCTGGCCCTTCTGTGACATTTGTCTCCAAATTGAAGTGCCTGCACTCTATTGCCCATGTCTCTGACACATACAGGAGGATTGGTAACACTGTGTCCTATAGGCAACGAGTTTGGTTTCAGGCTTGAGGTATTTGTCATCAAACACTTTATATGGTCAAAGACTGTACTGGTACACTGGAGACAATGTTGAATTCATTATCAGTATCTGCCCTTACTGAGAGAAGGTATGGGAATCAATCAACATTGTCCAGTGACCCACCTTGGATTTTGATAGACAGTGTTGTGCAGCAGGAACAGATTGGGACAGGACGTGTGTCTTCTAGAAGTTTAATCTAAGGCTCATTCTTTCACGTACCTTGGTGAACGTATCAATGGTAGTTTGGGACTTTACCTCTAAGTGATACTTAAGTGAGGATCACACTTACATGCCATGATGCAGCAGCCAAAGTATGGTGAAGGGTTACCATGAAACCAAATTTGAGGAGGACATTCCATAATCCCTCCCAATCTCAGAGTCAAAGTCCTTTGTGAGATCAAAAAAAGGATATGTAGCAAGGTTGCTGCTGCTGTCTGCACCTTTCTTGAATTTGTTTTAATTTGGACATCATGCCCTATGGATCTTTTGATAGACAGAATCCTTACTGTATCTCTACATTACATTGCATTCAGTACAGTTTATGATGTGATGGCCTCTGCCTCCCATAACACCATTGTAGGTGTCACAAGTTATATCTCGCCCCAGCATTTGCCTCCTTTTAAGTCATTGCTGCTAACGTCTGGACCATTCAGATGTCAATGTTCAATTTGTAAAGGACCAATGACATGCTGCAAATCACCTTTCACCAGCATTAAGCCTGTTCACTCTGCACTACAAATGGACGATAAGACAATTATAAATTAACTATAACTGCAGTTTGAAGTTCTATGCTTCATGTATTGCCCCTTCAATGCCCTAACATACAGCAGATGTAGATCCTGCACTATCACCAATCAAACTGACACTGACTCCACCAATCCTGGGTGTGGTCCCAGCTACGTTCTGGTTGGATTTTGCATCTAGAGAATGCCAGGTGATGGCTGGGTGAACAGTTTATAGTGGATACAATCAGCACTTAGCTCCACCTGGTCACCAGTTATCCTGCAAGAACATTCATGTCCCATTTTACTTTGCACTCCCCTAACAGCAGATTTTCCCCCATCCTACTTGCCCCCATTTACCTCCAGCTGTCCTCCCAACATTCAATCTTACAACAAGATTGACATTCATTGTGTCTTACAGCAACGTGCTCCCCCACTACTCAGAAAACTAGTAACAAGCATCCTGTCTGTATGTCTTGCAAAACAGCATGTCATTGTGGCAGTACTAATATCCTTTAAGCACTGGCTGACATACTCACAATAATAGGCATGACATAGGAAAGCAAAGCAACAGACGGATGCTGCAAGTATCTAGATAGTTACTAAGTGGGTGAGCACTAAGAGTAAAAGTGACCAGCCCTGAGATGCAGCCTTGTCCGAACTGTGAGCTGGGTCCCTGCCCCTGTGAGCAAAGTGTCTTTGCAGCAGCCTTTCAATGCTGGTTACTGATGCATTCTATAATGCGGGACTGTACTTCCAAAGCATCCTACAGGCGTATCAGAGAGGTGCCATGATGATTGTGAGGGACTGGCTGTTATCAGATGCCAATGTCCGTGGATGAGCAGTGTGTTTGGCTGCTGGCCACGGACTGTGCCCTATGATGCTGTTGTGTAGTGACCAATGTGGTTGCTCTTCACAGCTAGCAGCAAGCTGAAGTCACCAGGCACTAGGACAGGAAGCTGCATGTAAATGAGGTGAGATGTGTAGTTAATAAGGTTGTTAACAAGCAATAATCTCCCTTGACAGGCAACTTGCTGCTGCCTGGTGAAAATCTCGCTGTTAATGCCCAAAATCTAATAAAAGGATGCAATAAATTGTTCTCAACATCAAGATGGGCCTCGCAGGACTTCCTGTGCAATTCTGTCATATTCCTCACCATAGCCCACATCAATCGAGCTCCTATAAGATTCTGCCCTATGAGTCAATTATCATAAAATTCCTTCTGGTTTATTAATGTTGGGTTTGGAAATCCTTACCTGGTGTGGCCTACATGTGACTCCAGACGCACAACAATGAGGTTGACTCTCAATTGCCCTTGGAAATGACCTAGCAAGACAATCAGCTCAAGGGCAATTTGAGATGGGCAGTGATTGCTGGCCCTGGCAATGTCCACATCCTCGAATAAAGGGGAAAAATATTTAATGCCACCAACTGGTTAAAGACCTGGGTCTTTTGTTTCAAAGAAAACATCTTTAACTGAGCAGGGGCACTGTGTTTTAAAATTGGCAGCAATCACCAGAGAGTCCATGTTTCTAATCAACCTTTCATGTGGATTAACAGTAAACATGTCTTGGTGATTCCCCTGCAGAATTTCACACTTGCTGTTGTTTGAATTATTTGGAAAAAGCCTAACCAACAATGAGCAACAGCAGAAACTCTGCAGAAACTATGAGATACAAAGGAAGCCTATTAAAACCCATTAGGTTTTACTGCATGGCCTCAATTTTTGGAGTTTTCCTCTTGACCAGTTTTCAATTGGCATCTTCCTTGCCTCTGAATTGTCAGATTCTGAGTTCATATCCACTCTACGGCCTAAGCGCAAAAATTAAGGCTGGCACTCCTTTGGAGTGCTGCATTGTTGGAGTTATTGTCACATGGATGTGACATTCACATGAGATTCTATTTGCCTGCTTGGGTGACATAAGTGACCTCATGGCAGCAGTGGGTGCTACCTTTGGTATTATCAGGCTTATACTTATACAGTCTAAATTCTGAGGAAGGGTCACTGGACCCAAATGTTAACTGGTTTCTCTCCACAGGTGCTGCCAGACCTGCTGAGCTTTTCCATCAACTTCTGTTTTTGTTTCTGATTTCCGGCATTCACACTTAAACTTTACTTGCTACTGCTTGTGTAATGTTCAGGACATTTGCAACTCCTCAAGTGCTGAATTCATCCCTGACAAATCAAGAATGAACTAGACAACATTCAGGCTTAGGCTCGTAAGTGACAAATGACATGTGCACCATTCAAGAGCCAGGTAATGACCATCCGCAATAAAACAGAATCTAATTTCTTTCCTTGACATTGAATGGCATTGCTATTTGCTGAATCCCCCACTACAGATTGGAGGGTAGTTAATGTAATCTCTCTATTTAAAAAGGGAGGTAGAGAGAAAAGTGGGAATTATAGATCAGTCAGCCTGACAACAATAGTGGGTAAAATGCTATCGTCCATCATATAATTTAATAGATGAGCACTTAGAAAACAGTAGCAGGACCAGAGAGAATCAGGGAAATCATGCTTGACCAAAATAATGGTTTTTTTTGACAATATGATTTGTAGATTTGATGAGAGGGAGACAGTGGAAGTGGTTTATTTGGACACCCAGAAGGGTTCCAACAGAGTCCTACATTCGAGATTAATATTAAAGCGTGCGCGATTGGGGGAATTGTATTAAAATGGATAGGAAACTGTTTGGCAGATAGGAAACAAAGAGTAGGAATAAACAGGTTTTACTTTGACTGACAGACAATGACTAGTGGAGTATTGTAGGGATGAGTGTTAGGTGCAGCAGGAGGTGAAGAAGATAAATGGTATGTTGGCTTTCATAGCAAAAGGAGTTAAGTACAGGAGCAGGGTGTCACGCTGCAATTGTATAGGACCTTGGTGAGACCACACCTGGAATATTACGTGCAGTTGGGTCTCCTTACCTGAGGAAGGATGTCATTGCTATAGAAGGAGTGCAGCCAGGTTTAACCGGACTGATTCCTGGGATGGCAGGACTGACATTTGAGAAGAGATTGAATCATTTAGGATTCTATTCACTGGAGTTGAGAAGAATGAGGGGGGATCTCATAGAATCATATAAAATTCTAACCAGATTAGACAGGGTCAACACTGGAAGGAAATTTTGATGACCAGAGAGTCTAGAACCAGGGGTCACAGTCTAAGGATATGGAGTAGACCATTTAGGACTGACATGGGGAGAAAATCCTTCACCCAGACAACAGTGAGTCTGTGCAATTCACTAATACAGAAAGCAGTATGATTTCAATAAGGAGTTAGACTTTGCACTTGGTGTTAAAGGGATCAAAGGATATGGGGGAAAGATAGAAACAAGCTTTGAGTTGGATGATCTGCCATGATCATATTGAATGGCAGAGTAGGCTCAAAGGATTAAATGACTTATTCCTGTTTCTATTTTCTATGTTTCAACGTTTTTAGCAACATCCTTGGGGTTACCAACAGCCAGAAACTGATCTAGACCAGCCACATGAACAGTATAGCCTCAGTACCAGCTCACACTGTGAAATCCAAGATTAATTAACTCACCTCCTGACTCTCCACAACCTATCCATGATCTACAATGCACAAGTCAGATATGTGATGGAATACTATTTGCCTGCACGAACATGGCTCCGAGGATTTATTCCTGGAAACCAAAATATTGTGAGGTGATGCATTTTTGGGAAAGCTAACAGCGCAAGGGAGTACACCTTGAATGATACAACCCTCGCCATTACACAGGATCAGAGGGATCTTGGTGTGTGTGTCCATATATCCTTGAAGGCAGCAGAAATTGTAAGTATGAGGAGACATATGGGATACCTACCTTAATTAATCAAGGCATTGATACAACAGCAAGGATGTTATGGGTAGAGCTGTATATAATGTCAGTTAGACCATAGGTGGAGTACTGAATGCAGTTCCATTCACCACATTTAGAAAGGATTTGATTACACTGGAGAGAGCACAAAAGAGACTCACTAGGTGTTGCCCTGGGCTGGTGCAATTCAGCTATGAAGGTAGATCAGATTGGCTGTGTTTGTTTTTCTTAGAGCAGAGAAGGCCGAGAGGGATCTTATTGAGGTGTACAAAGTTCTGACGGGCATAGACAAGGTAAATAGGGAGCGACGTTGCCCCTTAGGTCAATAGCCAGGGAGTGCAGCTTTAAGGTAGGGAATGGGGGGTTTATAGGGAATTTGAGGACATTTTTCTTCACCCAGAGGGCTGTGGTATCTGAAATTCACTCCTAATAGGGTAGTAGAGGCAGAAACCATTAAGACATTGAAAAACTACTTTTTTCAAATACTATGTCATACAAGGCTACAGGCCAAGTATCGGAAAATGGAATTAGAATAGATGGATGTTTGATGACCAGGATGGACACAGTGGGCAGAAGGGCCTCTTCCTGTGCTGTAAAACTTTTTGGTACCCTATCCAATCACGTCCAATCCTTCCTAAAGTGGGGTGCTTCAGAATTGGGCAAAGTATTCCAATTCAGACTGAATCACTGTTTTCAGACAATACCTTAGGAATGATATGAGAAGGTTTTAGAGATGGGGCAGAAAGGGATTACAAGAATTACTCCAGAGATGAGGGCTTTCAGCTACGTAGATAGATTGGAGAAACCTTGGTCATTGTTCTTGGAGAAAAGGGAAAGCGGAAAGATGTTTTGACAAACCGGTCTGGGCAGGATTGATAGTGATAGACTGCTCTCATTGCCAGAGGGTTAAGATCCAGAGGATGTGGAATCATAGAGTTATACAGCATGGAAACAGAGGGTAGAGCTGTATATAATATCAATTAGGCCACAGGTGGAGTACTGAATGCAGTTCCACTCGCCACATTTAGAAAGGATTTGATTACTCTGGAGAGAGTATAAAAGAGACTCACTAGATGTTGCCCTGGGCTGGTGCAATTCAGCTATGAAGGTAGATCAGATCGGCAGTGTTTGTTTTTCTTAGAGCAGAGAAGGCCGAGAGTGATCTGATTGAGGTGTACAAAGTTCTGACGGGCATAGATAAGGTAAATAGGGAGCGACGTTGCCCCTTAGGTCAATAGCCAGGGACCGCAGCTTTAAGGTAGGGAATGGGGGGTTTAGAGACCCTTCGGTTCAACCTGTCCATGCCGACCAATCTTCCCAAACTAAACTAGTCTCGCTTGCCTGTATTTGGCCCACATCCCTCTAAACCCTTCCCATTCATGTACCTGTCCAAATGTCTTTTAGATGTTGTAACTGTACCTGAATCTACCACTTTCTCTGGCAGTTCATTCCACATACGAACCACTCTCTGTGTTAAAAGTTAGGAGTCCTCAGTCAAGTCAAATCTGATAGTTGTCAGCCGGGGGTCTAGCACAGTAAGTCAAGGTCAGCCTTGGTATCAGTTCAGAGTGTGAGTGTGGTTAGTTGGTCACTTGGGGCAGTCAGAGTGAAGAGCCTCTCCTACTAGGGGTGAGTTAGCTGAGTGTTGGGCAGGGACCCACATGTCTCTATTGGCCCTTTTGTGGGCTATTTTCTCCTGAGATGAAAAATGAGTGGCACAGTTGTTAGTGCTGTGCTGGTGCTGGTCAAGAGGAATGGTTGTGGGGTCTCCCGGCAACTGAGGAGGCAGCACATGGGCCATTCAGGATTAGGAGAGAGGAGTTTTGGGGTGGGTCAGAGCAAATGAGAGGAGGAGATGTTGAATGTAACAGTGAGGGAGACTTGTTAGGAGATGGGTGCAATAGCAGAGACAGAGTGTGTGTAAAGTGGTGGAGAGACAATGGTGGCACTTATCTTGGCCAAGTGAAGCAGGTCATTGACCTTCTTCCAACATGGTTGCACATTCCTCCAGATGCCTGAAACTACAAAGATCCAGATGGAAACCTAGAAAAGGCTGGTAAGGTCTGTTGGTGTGGCCTCCATAGGTAGTCCTGGGGAAAATGAGTCCCTCCTCTGTATACCCTGTACATCAGGACCTCCAGGTGCCTATCTGCAGAGCGAGGTATGAATTTCCCCTCGTCTGTTACCTATAGACAAATGCCACGCACTGTGCAGGGCAACTCCAGCCTGACATCCCTTCACTGTGTGCACAACAACCTTTTAAAGGTGACGTAAGCATCAGAGAAGTTAGTCTATTCCAGGATATCCCAACAGTGACGAATACTTCCTGGTGTGGCCAAGTAGTAAAGTTAGGCTGGTATCAGATGCAATGGACACCATGGGGGCAGTTTCTGAGATATGTTTGGGAAACTAACGCAAAAAGATTCACTAGCCTAATGGAGAGCAATCCTCCATGAAACTTCACAAAATTGACAATTAGCCAAAATATTGTAAGATTCAGCCTCCAATTCTATGATTCTATATTATAACACTTTTTCATTATCCACAATAAGGCAGGAGGAATCTGGATTATATCTATTTGAGCAGGAACTTGCTCCTTTGCAATTACTGCAGATGGTTTCAAATAAGGTATCTCCTTTGGTATGTTCACATCATAGCATCGCTCTGGTGTCTCCATTGTGAAAGTGTAAACAATTACGTTTCTCTGCCATTCCCACTTACACTTTTATTTATAAGCTGTGGCATTTTAAGAGTTGCTATATTCCTCAGATTTTAAATTATGCTGTCAAGTGTGCTATATGCCGGGTTCTTCTGCATACCAATCTCTAAAAATTTGGAGCAATGTCTTAGTTTGTAGAGGGAACTGTTGTAACACTTTCAGTGCAAAGCCTGCTATGAAAGATTTCTACATAAGAAATAGGAGCAAGAGTAGGCCAACTGGCCCCTTGAGCCTGCTCTGCTTTTCAATAAAATTATGGCTGATCTTTTCGTGGACTCAGCTCCAATTATCCACCTGCTCACAATAAACCTTAATTTCTTTACTGTTCAAAAATCCAGCTATCTTTGCCTTAACAGCATTCAGCGAAGTATCCTCAACTGTGTCACTGGGCAGGGCATTCCACAGATTCACAACCCTTTGGGTGAAGAAGTTCCTCCTCAACTCAGTCCTAAATCTGCTCGCCCTTATTTTGAGTCTATGCCCTCTAGTTGTAGTTTTACCTGCCAGTGGAAACAACCTCCCTGCTTCTATGTTATCTATTCTATTTATAATATATATTTCTGTAAGATACCCCATCATTCTTCTAAATTCCAATTAGTACAGCCGCAGCCTCTCCTTATAAGGCAACCCTCTCAACTCTGGAATCAACCGAGTGAATCTCCTCTGCACTCCCTCCAGTGCCAGTACATCCTTTCTCAAGTAAGAAGGCCAAAACCATATGCAGTAATTCAGGTGTGGTCTCACAGCACCCGGTACTCCCTGTTTTAAATGCTACCCCTCTAGCAATGAAGGATAATATTCCATTTGCCTTCTAAATTACATGCTGCACCTGCAAACCAACTTTTTGTGATTTATGCACAAGGGCACCAAGGCCACTGTGCATAGCAGCATGCTGCAATTTTTCACCATTTCAATAATTGTCTATTTTGCTGTCATTCCTACCAAAATGGATGACCTCACATTTACTAACTTTGTACTCCATCAGCTAGATGCTTGCGCACTAACTTAACCTATCTATATCCCTCTGCAGATAACAAGGTGTAGAGCTGGATGAACACAGCAGGCCAAACAGCATCATAGGAGCAGGAAGGCTAACGTTTCGGGCCTAGACCCTTCATCAGAAATGGGGGAGGGGAAGGGGGTTCTGAAATAAATAGGGAGAGAGGGGGAGGCGGATAGAAGATGGATAGAGGAGAGGATAGGTGGAGAGGAAACAGACCGGTCAAAGAGGCGGGGATGGAGCCAGTAATGGTGAGTGTAGGTGGCGAGGTAGGGAGGAGATAGGTCAGTCCAGGGAGGACGGACAGGTCAAGGGGGCGGGATGAGGTTAGTAGGTAGGAAATGGGGGTGGGGCTTGTGGTGGGAGGAGGGGATAGGTGGGAGGAAGAACAGGTTAGGGAGGCGGGAATGAGCTGGGCTGGTTTTGGGATGCGGTGGGGGGAGGGGAGATTTTGAAGCTTGTGAAATCCACATTGATACCATTGGGCTGCAGGGTTCCCAAGCAGAATATGAGTTGCTGTTCCTGCAACCTTCGGGTGGCATTGTTGTGGCACTGCAGGAGGCCCAGGATGGACATGTCATCTGAGGAATGGGAGGGGGAGTTGAAATGGTTCGTGACTGGGAGGTGCGGTTGTTCATTGCAAACCGAACGCAGGTGTTTCTGCAAAGTGGTCCCCAAGCCTCTGCTTGGTTTCCCGATGTAGAGGAGGCCACAACGGGTACAGCAGATGCAGTATACCACATTGGCAGATGTGCAGGTCAACCCATTGTCTCTGCCTGCTCCTGCCCCACTGAACTTATCTCCAACTATCTGGACTCCATTTTCTCCCCCTTGGTCCAGGAACTCCCTACCTACGTCCGTGACACCACCCACGCCCTCCACCTCCTCCAAAACTTCCATTTCCCTGGTCCCCAACACCTCATCTTTACCATGGACGTCCAGCCCCTATACACCTGCATTCCCCATACAGATGGCCTAATGGCCCTCTGCTTCTTCCTGTCCCGCAGGCCTGACCAGTCCCCTCCACTGACACCTTCATCCGCTTAGCCGAACTTGTCCTCACCCTCAACAACTTCTCTTTCAATTTCTCCCACTTCCTACAGACAAAGGGGGTGGCCATGGGTACCCGCATGGGCCCAAGCTATGCCTGCCTCTTTGTAGGTTACGTAGAACCATCCCTCTTCCGTACCTACACTGGCCCTAAACCCCACCTCTTCCTCCGTTACATTGATGACTGTTTCGGCGCAGCCTCATGCTCCCATGAGGAGCTCGAACAGTTCATCCACTTCACCAAAACTTTCCACCCCAACCTTAAGTTCACCTGGACCATCTCTAACACCTCTCTCTCCTTCCTGGACCTCTCTGTCTCCATCTCGGGCAACCACCTAGAAACCGAGACAACAAGGTGCAGGGCTGGATGAACACAGCAGGTCAAGCAGCATCATAGGAGCAGAAAGGCTGACGTTTCGGGCCTAGACCCTTCATCAGAAAAGTCTCCCACCCACCTTCCTGCAAAAATGCCATCCCCTATTCCCAATTCCTTCGCCTCCACCGCATCTGCTCCCAGGATGAGGCATTCCACTCCCGTACACAAGGACCGCAACTTGCCCCCCTCAGTGGTCGAGAACGCCCTCCACCGTGTCTCCCGCATTTCCCGCAACTCATCCCTCACACCCCATCCCCGCAATAACAACCAAAAAAGAAACCCCCTCGTCCTCACGTACCACCCCACCAACCTCCGGATCCAACACATCATCCTCCGACACTTCCGCCATCTGAAATCCGACCCCACCACCAAAGACAGTTTTCCCTCCCCACCCTTATCTGCTTTCCGGAGGGACCACTCTCTCCGTGACTCCCTTGTCCACTCCACACTCCCCTCTAGCCCCACCACACCCGGCACTTTTCCCTGTAACCGCAGGAAGTGCTACACCTGCCCCCATACCTCCTCCCTCACCCCCATCCCAGGCCCCAAGAAGACTTTCCACATCAAGCAGATGTTCACCTGCACATCTGCCAATGTGGTATACTGCATCCGCTGTACCCGTTGTGGCCTCCTCTACATCGGGGAAACCAAGCGGAGGCTTGGGGACCGCTTTGCAGAACACCTACGCTCGGTTCGCAATAAACAACTGCACCTCCCAGTCGCGAACCATTTCAACTCCTCCTCCCATTCCTCAGATGACATGTCCATCCTGGGCCTCCTGCAGTGCCACAACGATGCCACCGGAAGGTTACAGGAACAGCAACTCATATTCCGCTTGGGAACCCTGCAGCCCAATGGTATCAATGTGGATTTCACAAGCTTCAAAATCTCCCCTCCCCCTACTGCATCCCAAAACCAGCCCAGCTCGTTCCCGCCTCCCTAACCTGTTCTTCCTCCCACCTATCCCTTCCTCCCACCTCAAGCCACATCCCCATTTCCCACCTCCTAACCTCATCCCGCCCCCTTGACCTGTCCATCCTCCCTGGACTGACCTATCTCCTCCCTACTTTCCCACCTACACTCACCTTTACTGGCTCCATCCCCGCCTCTTTGACCTGTCTGTTTCCTCTCCACCTATCCTCTCCTCTATCCATCTTCTATCCGCCTCCCCCTCTCTCCCTATTTATTTCAGAACCCCCTTCCCCTCCCCCATTTCTGATGAAGGGTCTAGGCCCGAAACGTCAGCCTTCCTGCTCCTCTGATGCTGCTTGGCCTGCTGTGTTCATCCAGCTCTACACATTGTTATCTCAGATTCTCCAGCATCTGCAGTTCCTACTATCTCTATATCCCTCTGCAGACTTTCAGTATCCTCTGCACACTTTGCTCTACCACTCATTTTAGTGTCATCTGCAAACTTTGACACACCACACTTGATCCCCAACTCTCAATTATCTATGTAAATTGTCAACAATTGCAGTCCCAACACTGATCCCTGAGGCATACCACTAGCCACTGATCACCATCTAGAAAAACACACATTTATCCCCACTCTTTGACTTCTGTTAGTTAACCAATCTTCTACCCATGCCAATACATCACCTGTAACACTGTACACTTTTATCTTGTACAGCAGCCTTTTGTGCAGAACCAGGTCAAATGCCTTCTGGAAATCCAGATGCACTAGATCCATTGGCTTGCCATTTTCCACTGTGCTTGTAATGTCCTCAAAGAATTCCAGTAAATTAGTTAAACATGACCTACCTTTCATGAACGCATGCTGCATTTGCCCAATGGGACAGTTTCTATCCAGATGTCTTCCTTGATTATAGATTCAAGCATTTCCCCACCAGGACTATAGTTACCCATCTTTTGTCTACCTCCTTGTTTAAACAGTGGCCTCACATTTGCTGTTTTCCAATCTGCTGGAACTGCCCCAGAGTCCAGCGAATTTTGGTAAATTACCACGAGTTTATTTGCTATTTGTCCCGCCATTTCTTTTAGCATCCTGGGATGCATTCCAACTGGGCCAGGAGATCTGTCTACCTTCATCCCCATTAGCTTGCCAACACTACTTCTTTCGTGATAATGACTTTTTGTAGGTCCTCACCTGCCATATCCTCCTTGTCATCAATTATTAGCATGTTATTTGTGTCTTCCATAGTGAAGATCAACACAAAATACCTGTTCAACTCTTCAGCAATTTCCTCATTTCACATTATTAAATCCCCCTTCTCATCCTCTATAGGACCAATGTTTATCTTAGGCACTCTGTTTTGTTTTATATATTTTATATATTTAACTTGGTTTAACTTCGCAAAACTAACGTGCAGTACCACAATTTTGCAGGAGATCGTAAAAGCAGACATTTTATCTTTGCCAGCAAAATACACCTCTTTTCTTTGTTAAGGATTCATGGCCAAAGGATGTCATTGAAATCTCAAGTACTGTTCTAGTAAAGGTAAGATAAAAATGAATAACTTTAAGCATACTCAGAAACTTAAAAATAATGCTAATTTTATACCATACAGTTTTCATTGTTAAAAGTTTGCATGACTATCCGCAATATACAGAGGTTTAGTGAAGAAAATACAATATATGCATTGGCCGGGAATCGAACCCGGGCCTCCCGCGTGGCAGGCGAGAATTCTACCACTGAACCACCAATGCAAGAGATATTCAGAGGTTTTGCTTCTGCGTTCATATCAAAACTTTACAGGGAATTAGGTCATTTTCATAAAGGTTATTAATTTAGTATTCTAGCACTTTCAAGTTTATTTTAATGCAAAATATCAAGATAAGCAAACTTTGCTTGTCTATAAAGCATACTGCAACAATATTTTTTGTCTATGAATTAGTTCAGCACTTATGTTTGCAGCATGAACTTATATTAAAAAAAAGAAGCTGAGCTGCATACTGCAGTAACCAGAGCTTGCAGGCTTCTTGCTGATGATGATGTGGCAAGCTCTCAGCTTCAGCTCACAAACCGCAATAAACATAAAACACAAATCCCACTGTGCCTCAAACTGCAGGCTGATTAACAATAGCAAACAATGAGTCACAGACTGCTGTTTTCTTTAAGTCAGCAGACTGAATTGAAACTAGATTGACATGGACCGATCAGCGTAGTTCCCCAAGAATAATGGACTGAATGAGACTGACATGAAACAGTTTATGTCCACATTAACAGTGATTTATAGTACTAACTGAACAAACCTATCCTATCCCCTTTTATACAAGGAAATGAATTGATTAACTGGACTCTTTTTTTCTAAACACTCTCAGGATTGAAATTGAGCTTCAACGTTGTATGCTTTGAATCAGGCTGTAAAATTGCAAATATGTACACTGGCACTTTTTTTTAATAATCCAGAAGGATTTTAAACACAGAATTATTTTTCAGACATTTAATGGAACATCTCTTAATGAATTAAGACAGCCAATAAACAAAATTAGGGAATATTTACCAGAATAAATGAATCATAAAATACATAGATAGCTTTCCTATTATTATGCGCTGAAATATAAAATTATCTAAAATTTATGTCAGCATATAATTCAGTGGGGGCTCAGGCCTTATTTATTTGATAGGGTTTGCTGTCTGCCCAGCATATGGACCAAGCCTTGGGCCCATGAAATTAAATTATTGATTATTAAACTGGACCTGGCACTACTTCACCCATGTGTGATTGGGAACCATTCTTTCATTGAGATGTCCTCTCTGGAGTGCCCCCGGGAACTGGGATCTTCACTCTTTTTGAGATACAACAAATAAAAAAAGGGCATTATAATTTACAGATGACTACGTGATTTATGCGTCATGAAATTTCCTGTAAGATGATCCTTTAGAATTGCAACTATGGCAGGAATAATGGGACATAACATCCAATGCCAAAAATGCTATGCCTCACGTGTGTCACCAACAAAAACGATTTACCAACAGATAACATTTCGTTGGTAATCAAATTTTTCAACTGGTAGCTGTATGCCATAGCTAGGGTTCATCTTAAAAACAACCTTCATTGGAGATTCCATGTTCAACAAGTACCATTCAAAGCAACCAGAGTTCTTGGATTGTCAAGGAAAAATTTTTGACATTGCCGTTGTTACAACTAAGATTGACAGGGTGCACCAATTCCATTATAGCCACACTCATCCATTGGAGCAACACGTGAATCTCACTGTTTCATGCTGCTACAAGTGGTGTTCACCACGAACAGGTCTATGTCAAGCTACAAATATTTTCTATCCATCACAGAATTGAGTAATGTTGTATATGAATTTTTGTATCAGTATGATGCTTGAGATATAGGCCAAACACCCATATACTCCAAAGACTCATGGATCATATCAAATAGCATGTCCCTTTGGCTATTTGCAATAGGCACGGTACTGACCATACCCAATCAGCCCGCATTTGCAAAACTGAAAACTCAGTGTCCAACATTAGATATGATTCTGTGCATATACAGTATGTGCTAAACTATCTCTTGCATTGGTGGTTCAGTGGTAGAACTCTTGCCTGCCATGTGGGAGGCATGGGTTTGATTCCTGGCCAATGCATAGATTGTATTTTCTTCACTAAACTTCTGTACATTGCACATAGTCGTGCAAACTTTTGGGGTAGAACAGTGGCTCGGTGGTTAGCACTGCTACCTCACAGCACCAGGGACCTGGGTTCGATTCCACCCTCAGGTGATAGTCAGTGTGGAGTTTGCACAATCTCCCCATGTCTGCTTGGGTTCCCTCTGGGTGCTCCAGTTTCCTGCCACTGTCCAAAGATGTGCAGATTAGGTGAATTGCCCATAGTGTTTGGGGGAATGGGGATGGGTGGGATGCTCTGAGGTTCGGTGTGGACTTGTTGGGCAGAAGGGCCTGTTTCCACACTGTAAGGATTCTAATCCTAAATATAACAACAATTATGCTGACAACCATTTCAGGATGTCAGTCAGGCTTATAGAGCATCAAACTTGGGTGTACTAGAAGCCTCATAGGGTGATTCACAGGGCCCTGTTCTTTGCAGACAGAAATGATGTGTACACACATACCATCAGGCCAGGGGATCAACTTCTGGTTCAATGAGACAGTGCAGGAGGGCATGCCAGGATTCAGCGCTAGGCATACCTGAAGATGAGGTATCAACTGCCATCAAACAGGACAACTTGCACGCCAAGCAGTAAGTGACAGACAGAGCTAAGCGATCCCACAACCAACGGATCAGATCTAAGCTCTGCAGTCCTGCCACATCCAGTTGTGAATGGTGGTGGACAATTAAACATCTCACTGGAGGAGGAGGCTCCATAAATATCCCCATCCTCAATGATGGTAAGAGTCCAGCACATCGGTGCAAAAGATAAGACTGTAGCATTCGCAGCAATCTTCAACCAGAAGTGCTGAGTGGATGATCCATCTTGGCCTCCTCCAGTGGTCCCCAGCATTACAGATACCAGTCTTCAGCCAATCCGATTCACTCCACGTGATATCAAGAAACGGTTGGAGACTCTGGATACTGCAAAGGTCTACGGGCCCTGACAATCATTCCGGCAATAGTACTGAAGACTTGTGTTCCAGAACTTGCCACTCCCCTAGCCAAGCTGTTCCAGTACAGTTACAACACTGATATCTACCCGACAATGTGGAAAATTGCCCAAGTATGTCCTGTACACAAAAAACAGGACAAATCCAACCCGGCCAATTACCACCTCATCAATCTACTCTCAAACATCAGTAAAGTGATGGAAAGTGTCAGCAACAGTGCGATCAAGCAGCACCTGCTCAGAAATAACCCACTCAGTGACGTCCAGTTTGGGTTCCGCCAGGACCATTTAGCTCCTGACCTCATTACAGCCTTGGTTCAAACATGGACAAAAGAGCTGAATTCCAGAGGTGAGTTGAGAGTCATAGCCCTTGATATCAAGGCTGCATTCGACTGAGTGTGGCATCAAGGAGCCCTAGAAAAACTGGAATCAATGAGTATCGGGACCAAACTCTACTGTGGTTGGAATCATACCTGATACATAGGAAGATGGTCGTGGGTGTCGGAGGCCAATCATCTCAGCTCCAGGACATCTCTGCAGTAGTTCCTCAGGGTCGTGTCCTCAGCCCTCTTCAGCTGCTTCATCAATGACATTACCTCCATCACAAAGTCAGACGTGGGGATGTTCGCCGATGATTGCACAATGTTCAGCACCATTCGTGACTCCTCAGATACTGAAGCAGTCCCTGTTTAAATGAAACAAGTTCTGGACAATATCCAGGCTTGGGCTGACAAGTGGCAAGTGACATTCGCACTACATGCACCACACAAATGTCAGGCTATGACCATCACCAATAAGAGACAATCTAACCACCACCCCTTGACATTCAGTGGTGGTACCACCACTGAATGCCCCACTATCAACATCCTAGGAGTTATCATTGGCCAGAAACTCAACTGGACTCACTACACAAACACAGCGCTACAAGAGCAGGTCAGAAGCTGGGAATACTGCGGCGACTAACTCACCTCCTGGCTCCTCAAAGCCTGTCCGCCATCTACAAGGCACAAGTCAGGAGTGTGATGGAATACTTCCCACTTGCCTGGATGAGTGCAGCCCCAACGACACTCAAGAAGCTTGACACCATCCAGGACAAAGCAGCCCACTTGATTGGCACTACATCCACACGCATCTATTCCCTCCACCACCAACTCTCAGTAGCAGCAGTGTGTACTTTCTACGAGATGCACTGCAGAAATTCACCAAAGATCCTCAGACCTTCCAAACCCACGACCACTTCCAACTAGGGGGACAAGGGCAGCAGGTATATGGGAACACCACCACTTCCAGGATCCCCACCAAGCCACTCACCATCCTGACTTGGAAATATATTGTCGTCCCTTCACTGTCTCTG
The DNA here is from genome assembly GCF_021869965.1 of Rhincodon typus. Taxonomy (NCBI): domain Eukaryota; kingdom Metazoa; phylum Chordata; class Chondrichthyes; order Orectolobiformes; family Rhincodontidae; genus Rhincodon; species Rhincodon typus. Next base: position 44,872,701 of record NC_063335.1, read on the forward strand.
GGTCAAAATCCTGGAATTCCCTCCCTAATGTCATTGTGGGTCAACCTACAGCAGGAGGATTGCAGCAGTTCAAGAAGGCAGCTCACCACCACCTTCTCAAGGGCAACTAGGGATGGGCAAGAAATGCTGGCCAGCCAGCGACACCCACATCCCACAAATGAATAGCAAGAAAAAACATATTTTAACTGTTTCAACTTAACAAAATAGGAGAAAGCCTACGTATAAAACCCACCATTTCTCCAGAGCCCTTTAATTCCAAAGAAGATTCAGATTTGCAAAGTTTCTCCAGCACTTTCTGTTTTCATTCCAGGTTTTCAACATCAACAGTATTTTCCTTTTATATTAATGTTCAATTCTTTTTTATTTCACTTCCAGAAAGGTCCACCTTGAATAAGTTCTATTCTTCTCTCCAATGGGACTTCCATTTGAGTATCTCATCTCATTCAATTTTAATGCTTTCTATTTCCCTCCCAGTGTTTGATTAAAACATTAACCAAAACTTGCTTTCACAGCCATATCCCTTCTTTCCTTTGGTTCTGACTTACTCAATGTGGATTCCAACTGGAATTCCATCCATCAAATACTTCCAGATGTACAGATAGCTCAGAGACATACGACCTTCCTCGGAAAACACATTCTGCAATCTACACTCAGTACTGTGCACCAACCCCACATGCACGCTCTTGATGTCTTCCTCCAGCAGCAGTGCCTGATGCTATTTCAAATTTATCTTGCACTCATCTTTCATTCATTGTTTCATCCAATGCCTTAACAAGAATTATTTTTCTCTTCCTTTTTAGGTGTTAAGGAATGCAAGCTCCAACAATTCACAGATACTGACACCCCTCTGGATCCTTCCATTCATCCCCTCCCCTCTGACCTGGCCCCTTAAAATTTCACCTCTTGTCCTGTATTTATAATAACCTCTGACCTTCCTCTTTCTGATGTTTAATGACCTGTGCTCGGCAAAGGACTTCATTTTATCACTTTATGTCCCGATCTCAATGAATTTCAGATATGCCATTGCCATCACTTCCATGCCTAATTCATTTGGCAGGTGTTCTGTCTCCACTTCATGGACCCTTTCATTCATCTCCAAGTCCCCACCTCTACCTGGGACCATTCCTCTGGCCTCTTCTCTGCCCTTGATCTCTTCATTGAGAACTGTCAATGTGACATCAACTGCCTTAAATTCTCAGCTTCTTTTACCCACTCTAACTATTCTCCTTCTGAACTTGCTGCACACAGTTCTTTGAGGTCTAACCCTAGCTTTATTATCAAGTTTGCTGACAAGGATGCTGCTGTGTTATACTGTTCACTACCTGGCAGAAGCTTATCACTAACTCTCAGATGCTTCCTCCTAATTCCTGTTAGACCATAACCCCACCACTGAAAATCAGGTTGTTGTATCCAAGACTGTCACTGACCTCATCTCCTCTGGTGATTTTCCCTCCATAGCTTCCCTGTACCTTATCGACCCTAATCTCGTACTGTATAACCTGCCTCTACCACTTTCCCAAAATATACAAACAGGCCTGTCCTGCCTGGCTTAACATCACCTCCACGATTTCTAGTTTTCTCGTCTCAGCCATCTCTACTTCACCATGAACATGCAATCCCTCTACTCATCCAACCCTCATTGAAATGGAGTGAGGGTTCTCAGCTTTTTCCTTCAAAGGAGATCTGAAAAGTCTATCCACCACTGCTCTACTCTGCCTGGCTGAACCGGTTCTCACTTTGAATAATTTCTCAGTTTATCTTACTCTCTACATTTGTCCCAGATATCCTGATACTTTATGAGGCATGTGCAATATTCCTTGTTCCCTTCCACAACCCTTTCTCTGTTACATCAATAACTGCATCCATTCTCCTTCTTGCTTTTGCCTGGAATTGGAAAAATTCATTAATTTTGCTTTTAATTCCATCCTTCTCTCACCTTCACTTGGTCCACCCCAGATTCTTCATTTCAATTTCCTTGACTTACCTGTTTCTATTTCTGATGTACGCTGTCCACTAATACCCATTACAAGCCCAGTGACTCCCATAGTCACCTTGACTACATTTTTTTCACACCTTGTTTCCTGCAAGGACTCTGCTCCTTTCTCCTAGGTTCTCTGCCTCTGTTGCATCTGTTCCAGTAGTGCCATCTTCTACAGGGGTGCTTCTGATATAGCTACTGTATTCATCAACTGAACACTCCCATAGATGTGCCTGACCCATTTACCACACTTCTGCCCTTGTCCTTTCTTCTCCGCTCACAGCAATAACAGGATTCCTTGTCCTCCCTTTCCAACTCATCAGCCACTGTATTGAAAGGATCATCCTCCACAATTCCCATCAACACAGCAGGATACCACCAGTGAACACATCTTCCTTTCCCATATCTGTCTGCATTCCACATATACAGTTCCATCCATGACACCCAAGTCCACTCGTCCATCATGCCCAGCACTTCTATACCTTCCCATGCAATCGCAAAAGGTGTAACACTTACCCATTTACCTCTTCCTCCTCACTGTCCAAAGCGCCAAACACACCTTCCTATGAAGAAATGAAGAAGCAATTTACTGGTACTTCTTTCTATCTAGTCCACTGCATTTGCTCCTCGTAATGAAGTCTTTCCTACATTGCTGAGACCAAATGCAGAACCCTTCCACTCTGTCCTTAAGATTGAACCTAACTTTCTGCTTGCTTGTCATTTCAATACACCATCTTGCTCTTAAGTTAATATTTCTGTCCTAGGCCTGCTGCAGTGTTCCAGCAAAGTCTGATGTAAGCTGGTAGAACATCACCTCTTTTTCCATTTAGGAAATTTTCAGCCTTCAGGACTCAACATTGAGCTCAACAGCTTCAAACCTGAAGTTTGAAATTTTGATTTGTTCCCATTTCCCGCTGTGCCTTGTTTTTTGTGTCATCACTGCCACATCTTCAATTAACACTCAGTCAGCAGGAGCAGTGTGGACGGGCTGGAGGCCTGGAGCAGTGTGGAGCGGGCTGGAGGCCTGGAGTGGTGTGGAGCAGGCTGGAGGCCTGGAGTGATGCAGAGTGGGCTGGAGGCCTGGAGCGGTGCGGATGGGCTGGAGGCCTGGAGTAGTGCGGAGAGGGCTGGAGGCCTGGAGCGGTGTGGAGTGGTCTGGAGGCCTGGAGCAGCACGGACTGGTTGGAGGCCTGGAGTGGGCTGGAAGCCTGGAGCGGAGCAGGAACAATTGTTGGACTGGGTTCTGGCTCAGGTGGTCAGGGGCTTACAAGGCTGGTCAGACCACATGGTAGCCCTTTGCTGAGCTACTGCAATGTAATATTCTTCTATAATTTGTTTATCTGACTGTAATGTTTATCCTTTTAACTAGGTCTTATTTCTAAGAATCACTGTAAGGTAATGAAGCTTCTTTTCTCTTTTATTCCTCTTTTTGTATCTCAGATTTGTACCTAGATACTTTGTACCTAAGATGGCGCCATGAGAGGCGACATTGCAAACTTTTCACTGTACTTCTGTACTTGAGTACACGTGACAATAAAGGATATTTAATTCGATTCTTTATCTAATTCTGCTCTACAACCACGAATGTTTGGTTTACCTTTTACTCACCTTTCCACTTTCGCCTCCTTCCTTCTTTTCAACAGCATAAAACCCATTATTTTTTCAGTCTCTGTCATGTTCATTACTCAGGGCCTTGACAAATCAGAATCAAAGTGTCTGGTTTAAATTTAAATATTATCCGAATCAACCTGTTCAGAGATGTTATTGCACATCCTAAAGAGCAGGTGGGACTTAAATCCAGGTCTCCTGGCTCAAAGGTAGGGGTGCCACTACCACAGCACAAGAACCCACTCTCTGACTTAAATTTAAACAAAGCTCAGCAGTTTACAATCAGTCATCATCTGTTCAGTGTATTCATCATAGCAGTGACTCTACCAGTCAGAGTCTACTTACAAACCAATCAGCATCATTTTCTCATGTCATGAAAAAACATCATTCCACTTTACATTGTGTATGCCCTGATCAGTGCAAGCAAGATATTATGTCTTTATCAGTAATTCCGATTATATAGGTTTTGGACTGGATCTGGTTTCATATTAGAAACAATTTGGCCATTTTTCTTTCATCAAGAATGTTTCTTTCACTCATGAGACATGGACATCTCTGGCTGGCCAGCATTATTGTCCATCCTTAGTTGCCCTTGAGAAGGTGGTGGTGAGCTGCCTTCTTGAATCGCTGCAGTCCACATGCTGTAGGTTGACCCACAATGCCTTTAGGGAGGGAATTCCAGGGTTTTGACCCAGTGACAGTGAAACAACAGTGACATATTTCCATGGTGAGTGACTTTGCGGTGAACTTGCAGATGGTGGTGTTCCCATGCATTTGCTGCCCTTGACTTCTAGATGGATGTGGTTGTGGGTTTGGAAGGTGCTGTCTGAGGATCTTTGGTGAATTTCTGCATCGCATCTTATAGAAAGTACATACTGTTGCTACTGAGAATCAGAGGTGGAGGGAGTGGATGCCTCTGGATATGGTGCCAATCAAGTGGGTTGTTTAGTCCTGAATGGTGTTCTTGAGTGTTGTTGGAACTACAACCTTCAAGGTAAGTGTGAAGTATTCCATCACACTCCTGACTTGAATATTGTGGATGATGGACAATCAATTCCTGATTTGGGAATCAGGAGGTGAGTCAGAATATTCCTAGCCTCTGACCTCCTCTTGCAACCATATGGCAAGTCCTTTGGAGTTTCTAATTAATGATAAAACCAAGGACATTGATAGTGGGGATTCAGTGATGGTAACACCACTGAATGTCGGGATGATTAGATTGTCTCTTATTGGAGATGGTCACTGTCTGGCACGAATGTTACTTGCCACTTTTCAGCCTGGCCTAGATATTGTCCAGGTCTTGCTGCACTTGGACATGGACTTCTTCAGTATCTGAGGAGTCGCATAAATAAAGACACTTTCGCATCATTTATTTTAGACAAAAATAGAAATTACTGGAAAAGCACAGCAGACCTGGCAGCATCTGTGGAGAGAAATCAGAATTAATGTTTTGGGTCCGGTGACCCTTCCTCAGGACTGGTGGTAGTGAGGAAAATGTTGTTTTTTATGCTGAAGATAGGGTGGAGGGAGGGGGTCAGGAGTAAATGATAGGTGGAGGTAGAGCCCAAAGAGAGACAAGGACGGTTGGACAAAAAAAGGAGTGGATAACGCTGAGGCTAGGAAGATGAATAGCTATTAATGGGGACTGTTAGTGGTTGACAATGGGTTGTGTGCAAAGCAGACTATGTGATAATAAGAGATAGTAGGAACTGCAGATGCTGGAGAATCCGAGACAACAAGGTG
>NC_063335.1:44888029-44895956 GCF_021869965.1 Rhincodon typus
GTTCATCCAGCTCTACACCTTGTTATCTCAGATCCTCTAGCATCAGCAGTTCCTACTATCTCTGCAGATATTTGCTTTTTCTTGCTCTTTTCTTGAAGTGTATTGGTGTAGGTGTGTGTATTTTGTGGATATTTCGAAGAAAAAAACTTATACTCCAATATTACTGACGTTGGAAGTTAACAATTTATTGCACCTTCATTGAAAAGGTGCTTTTTTTTTACAATAAACCAATAATAAAGTTTATCAAGAAAACTGATTTGTTGATCTATTTATTTTAAAACATGATTTAGTAGAGGTAATTAATTAGCCATCTTGGTAACTGGAAAATTGTTTTTATTTTATGTTGTGACTTACAGAGTAGTGGAACTACAGCAACAGTGCACTGCACCAGCCTGGGTCAGACCAGATCTGACCATTCCTTGCTCTTGTGCACTACACCTATTAATAAAGATGACAACACTGTATGCATTATTAACTGCTCTCTCCACCTTCTTGTTCCTCCCACCTTCACTAATCTGGGTTCAAGTATACACCAAGATCCTTCTGCTCTTCACCCCATTTAGAATTGTACCCCCATTTCGTATTGTCTTTCAATTTTCTTCTAACCATGCATCACACTACTCTGCATTGAATCTCATCTGTTGCCTATCCAACAACTTGGCACTGTCCTTTTTGAGTTCAACACTGTCCTGTTCACAATTTACATTTTTTCCATGTTTCATCTCATCTGCAAACTTTGAAATTGTCTTCTGCAAACCCAGATCCAAATCATCAATATAAATCAGGAAAAGCAAGGACCCCAGTACTGGCACCTAGGGAACTACACTACAAGCCTTCCATCTCAGCCAAAATAATGTCCATTGACCATTACTGTCCATTTCCATCACTCAATCAGTTTTGTATCGACATTGCTACTGTCGCTTTTATAATTTTCCTCACAACTCTCTTATGTGGCACTGTAACATGAGCTTTCTGGGAATCTGTGCATATCACCTCAACAGCCTTATGACATGTTTGGATATTTTCAGTAACCTTAATTACTTGTGTGTGGTCATTAAACTTCAGATAGGTGGGAGAGAAGATGGACAGGTTGTGTTTCTCACCTCCTTGACCTGACACAAGGTGTCCGTCTTCTCTCCCACTTATCTGCCCCACCCTTCCCACTGACCAATCCCCACCACTCCCTACCTGCATCCATCTATCACCATCTCACCTACCTTTCCCCAGCCCCACCCCTCCTCCCTCTATTTAATTCCCAGCTCCTTTCCCCCGCTCCCCAATTCTGAAGAAGGGTACCAATTCAAAATGTCAACTTTCCTTCTCCTCTGATGCTGCCTGACCTGCTGTGTTCCTCCAGTTCCACTCTGACTCCAGCATCTGCAGTTCTTGCTACCCCCAATTTGTTATGGCGGGAGTAGAGGTCCCCTTCTCATAATTAAAACTGAAACACCCAGAGAAGCTTGCCTCACCTCACCTAATCTGTTAAACTGTTGTGGAGAAAGGGAGGTTAATGAAAGAAAATCTCTGATATTCACTTTATAAGTAACAAGTAGCAATTTATTTATTTAACCCTAACAGTGAACAAATTAACAGAATTACTAACAAACCAAACAATTCCACCTTAACTATTAACTATCCCCTAACTGAACTAAATTCTACAGGTATGCTGTTCTAATAAACACAAGTCCCACTTATATAAACCCAAAGTCTACACGCCTTTCTTCTGATGTTCTCAAGTCATAAACACCTATCTTCCACTGATCTGGTTGTTAGCGATGTTTTCTCTGTGAAGTCTGCTGTGAGGGCTCTTAGCTAAAAGTGCCGTGGTACCTTTTATGGATAGATGGCACTTTCTTAGAGAGTTTAACGATTTCTTGTGAGAGCTAAATGCTTATTTCTCAAATGGCAGTTTGCTCTCCCACTGATTTACATGAACCATCTCCTTAAATACCTTAGGTGACATATCAATTTTTTTTCAATAACATTGGTCTGAGTTGTCAGAACGATCATATTTAAATTCAAAGTAGAGCTGGATGAACACAACAGGCCAAGCAGCATCAGAGGAGGAGGAAAGCTGTCGTTTCGGGTCGAGACCCTTCTTCAGAAATGGGGGAGGGGAAAGGGATTCTGAAATAAATAGGGAGAGGGGGGAGGCGGATGGAAGATGGATAAAGGAAAAGATAAGTGGAGAGGAAACAGACAGGTCAAAGAGGCAGGGATGGAGCCAGTAAAGGTGAGCGTAGGTGGGGAGTTAGGGAGGGGATAAATCGGTCCAGGGAGGACGGACAGGTCAAGGAGGCGGGATGAGGTTAGTGGGTAGGAGATGGGGGTGGGGCTTGAGGTGGGAGGAATGGTTAGGGAGGCGGGGACAAGCTGGGCTGATTTTGGGATGCGGTAGAGGGAGGGGAGATTTTGAAGCTTGTGAAGTCCACATTGATGGTCTTGGGCTGCAGGGTTCCTAAGCGAAATATGAGATGCTGTTCCTGCAGATTTCGGGTGGCATCATTGTGGCAATGCAGGAGGCCCAAAACGGACATGTCGTCCAAGGAGTGGGAGGGGGAGTTGAAATGGTTCGCGACGGGGAGGTGTAGTTGTTTGTTGCAAACTGAGCGTAGGTGTTCCACAAAGCGGTCCCCAAACCTCCGCTTGCTTTCCCCGATGTAGAGGAGGCCACATTGGGAACAGCGGATACAGTATACCACATTAGCAGATTTGCAGGTGAACATCTGCTTGATGTGGAAGGTCTTCTTAGGGCCTGGGATGGGGGTGAGGGGGAGGTGTTGGGGCAGGTGTAGCACTTGCTCCGGTTGCAGGGAAAAGCGCCGAGGGTGATGGGGCTGGAGGGGAGTGTGGAGCAGACAAGGGAGACAAGGAGTGAGTGGTCCCTCCGGAAAGCAGATAAGGGCTGGGAGGGAAAAATGTCTTTGGCAGTGAAGTCAGATTGCAAATGGCAGCAACGTCGGAGGATGATGCGTTGGATCCGGAGGTTGGTGAGATGATTAGTGAGGACGAGGGAGATTCTGTTTTGTTTGTTATTGTGGGTAGGGGGTGTGAGGGATGAGTTGCATTCCTTCGCCTCCGCCACATCTGCTCCAGAGATGAGGCATTCCACTCCCGGACATCCCAGATGTCATCGTTTTTTAAGGACCGCAACTTCCTCTCCACAATGGTCGAAAATGCCCTCGACAGTGTCTCTCGCATTTCCCCCAATTCATCCCTCACACCCACTACCCGCAATAACAACCAAAACAGAATCCCCCTCGTCCTCACGTACCACCCCACCAACCTCCGAATCCAACGCCTCATCCTCTGACATTTCCACCATCTGCAATCTGACCCCACCACCAAAGACATTTTTCCCTCCCCACCCTTATCTGCTTTCCGGAGGGACCACTCTCTCCGTGACTCCCTTGTCCGCTCCACACTCCCCTCCAGCCCCACCACTCCCGGCACTTTTCCCTGCAACCGCAGGAAGTGCTACACCTGCCCCTACACCTCCTCCCTCACCCCCATCCCAGGACCCAAGAAGACTTTCCACATCGAACAGATGTTCACCTGCACATCTGCCAATGTGGTATACTGTATCCGCTGTTCCCGTTGTGGCCTCCTCTATATCGGGGAAACCAAGCGGAGGCTTGGGGACCGCTTTGCAGAACACCTACGCTCGGTTCGCGACAAACAACTGCACCTCCCAGTCATGAACCATTTCAACTCCCCCTCCCACTCCTTGGACGACATGTCCATCCTGGGCCTCCTGCAGTGCCACAACGATGCCACCCGAAGGTTGCAGGAACAGCATCTCATATTCCACTTGGGAACCCTGCAGCCCAAGGGCATCAATGTGGATTTCACAAGCTTCAAAATCTCCCCTCCCCCAACTGCATCCCAAAACCAGCCCAGCTCATCCCCACCTCCCTAACTATTCCTCCCACCTCAAGCCCCACCCCCATCTCCTACCTACTAACCTCATCCCGCCCCCTTGACCTGTCCATCCTCCCTGGACTGACCTATCCCCTCCCTAACTCCCCACCTACACTCACCTTTACTGGCTCCATTCCCGCCTCTTTGACCTGTCTGTCTCCTCTCCAACTATCTTCTCCTCTATCCATCTTCTATCCACCTCCCCCTCACTCCCTATTTATTTCAGAATCCCCTTCCCCTCCCCCATTTCTGAAGAAGGGTCTAGGCCCAAAACATCAGCTTTCCTGCTCCTCTGATGCTGCTTGGCCTGCTGTGTTCATCCAGCTCTACACCATGTTATCTCAGATTCTCCAGCATTGCTAGTTCCTACTATCTCTGTAACATATTTAAATTCAATTGGCTTTCAATCACTAAGTACTTGGTTTAAATTAATTGGCTGATTCCAGCTAGTTGCCAAGACATCAAAACAAGCCTAAGGTTTCCAATCATACAGCCAATTGATACATGTTTCAATTTCAGAACTGGCTGTACTCCCTACAGCTGCTTAGACACATTTTCTGTATAAATCTATAAGCTTAGAAAAGCATTTTACCTCTTAAAGGAGCCATGCACTCTTCTCCCTTATCATTTTTGAGAAACAAATTCTAGGTTCCTGCCTTCCAATTCATGATTACTCTACACAACTTTATAACAATATGAATGCAATACATTTGTAATTTGTTGTTTTATTTTCTTGCCCAGTTTTCTCCCATTCCTTTACAAAAAATAAAACCTTGTGTACAAAGCAAAATCTGAAAAGATGTCATAGAATTTTATGCAGACATCAGCAGGGTTGAAGCATTTTGAGGAACTTTGCTTTACTCTTGGCATTGTGGCATTGGATTATTGCACTTCATAAAATGCGATGTCAAGATTCACAGTTCCTGTCTACAATTGTCATATTCAATTATTAGAAATATCACATGAGATTTCAAAGAGTTGCAGTTACATTGAGTTATGTTTTATTTCGCGGGTGACAGATATATTTTTTGCTTCTGAAAAAGGGACTGATGTCACATTCCTTCTGATTTACACGTGGTGTGATAAATTACACTTTTTTTTAAATTAAGTATCAGAAAACCAATTTATTCTGCTCAAAATTTTAAAGCCTCTTCTGCCCCCAAGTATTATGCAAAATTTTGCAGGAAACAATGTCTGCCTTGTTAAATATTTTTAAACAGTATATTGGCAGTACGGAATTTGAATATTGCTGGAGACATGTTACCAAAGCTTTTCAGCGTATGATAAGAACAAGTGCAAGAATGCCAAATTTCAAACAATCACATCAATTTATACCATATAACTGTGGACACTGGAAATCAGACACAAGAACAGAAATGGCTCGAAAAGCTCAACAGATCTGGCAGCATCAGTGTAGAGAAAGCAGCATTAATATTTTGGGTTCTGAAGAAGGGTCACTGAACGCAAGGCATTAACTCTGATTTCTCTCCACAAATGCTACAGGAGAAAAATGTGCCAATTGGTTTGCCAAGTAAACCCTGGTTGAAATACTGCCATGGAGAAGACAATAAGGAATAAATGCCCCCAAAGCTCTCAGGTAATACAAAGATTGTTCAAGACTTGAACAAATTCCTTCTGTTTGCAGAGAATGTGTAAAGTATGTTCCTCTCTGATGCGCTTCATTAACAGTGCAATATTTGGATATTTACAATATGTGTTCCATGTCAGGCATACATCTTAGGAGATTCTACACATTTTCCACTACCTCAGTATACAATGACTGAAGGGCCTTAAATAGCAAACTTTCCCTTTTGTCTCTTTAAGTTGGCTGCCCCAAGTTTTAGAGTGTCCATCAGTATGTAGTTCTGGACCTTGAAATGTACCCAAATGTAACAATGGGTCATGTGTCTTTCACTGAAAGACAAGCAAGTTTCTGACAGACCAGAATGCATCTCTCACTTGGTTGATTGTCCTCTACCTACAGTTGATATTTATCAGGGTGTATATACCTGGGAATAGCCTTTAGAGTACAGGTTCCTGTATCACAGTGCTGCCTAGGATGAACCTTTACAAAAACCGTAGAATTTCTTTCCAGGCTTACTTTGCAAAAGCACATTACCCTCACTTCTAGGCTATACTCTGATGTCTATTTCTACTGCTGTCATTGCAGAGTTCCATCACCTGTTCCTTGTCAACCCATCATATCTTTACATTTGCATTAAGAAACAATGCTCCTCCAATATAAGACTGGATGTTAACTGCAATGGCATGTTAGGGTCTAAACTATGCAGTCATCTATAACCCAAACGTGGATATCTCAAGGAGAATGATACTCCACTAACCTGAGGGGGTTGATACCTCTGATGGTGCCCACACCAAATGAGCTGATACCAAATAGAGGCCAATATTCCAGAGCTGGTTTAGTGTTGCCAAAGGGCCACTGATGCCTTTGGTGAAGGACTTAAAAGCAGCTAGGTGTGCCTGATTGGAATTCATTCTAGCAATGGTAAGCATAGAGACACCTCAGAGATGGCTGCTTTCAGAGGTGTCTTGCATCTTTGTTCTGGGAGCCTCAATGCAAATTGGTTATGGCTGTCACACCTAACTTTCTGAATTAGGATGGCAGGGAATAGTTAACAAGGGGCATTAACCAGTCCTCCTCGCTCTATGTCATCAAGGAAACAGCCAGAGTACCTCTCTTCCCTTGATAGTTTTCTGTCCAAAAGGGAACTTTCAGGGTCAGAAATGTGAGAGCAAGCTGTGGAGTTCTTATTCAGTAAAACTATCAAGCTAGGAAGCCATCAAGCAGTGATGTTGAAGAGCTATAGCTATGTTTGTCCATTTTGCTTCTGAAAGTGTGGTGTTTTGACTTTATTGGTTATCTAGAACTTGTTAAAGTTCTGAGGAAGGGTCACCGGATCCGAAACGTTAACGCTGTTTTTTCCTCCACAGATGCTGCCAGACCTGCTGAGCTTTTCCAGCAACTTTGTTTTTGTGTTTGTAAGTTCACCTGTCTTGGACTTCATCCATATTGGTCTATACTTTGCTGCTGGGAGCAGGTAATGTAGCCCCATCTTGATAGTTGCTGATGACGAACAGGAGCACCAGCAATATCAACTCCAGAAGCATCAGAACTGGCTGCCTTCTCCTCACTGCGTGTTGTTCACAGGGCAAAGGGGCTGAACATGCTGGGAGGAGGCAAGAATCCTAAAACGGCATGTTCCAACAGAGAGGGTGGCTCTTTCAACCTGTGTGAGTAACTAAACAGAAGCAATTTACTTAATCAGGACGCTCAGGCTTTCATGGAAGGTCATTGCTGATATCCGCACTCCCCTGGAACAAAATCTCCTTCCCAGTGTAGTAGGTTTGGGTAAACATTGCCAGTGGTTGTTATGGTGTCTGTCGCAGGAGGACTAGCCCCCTGTGCTCTGTCTTACCCTGTAATTCTGCACTGTGCTTTCCTCTAAGGAGAAAAAGCAGAAGTTTGTAAATGCTCCCCCAAGGAACAGTTCTAGGATTCATACACAATAATTCTGCTGCTTACTGCCTGCATAATGTGATGGGGTAACCTCATCCTGTTATACGCAGAAAGAGACAGCCGAACTAAATCAACCTTTCTACCTCTGTATTCACAACACAGTAAAATTACAAGCTTCAAAGACCCCAAAAATTGAACCCAATGATTCTGAAACAGGCTTTTGAATAACCAATCTCAGGCTCCATGAATAATCAATTCCAGACACCAGTTTGTATATTAAAAGACTTAGTAATTTATTAACAATACAGTAACTTTATTAGAGCAAAATTAAACAATATAGTAATCTGATTAATCTATGCTTTATACCAAAATCCATTTGATTTCAGTCCCATTCATGCAAAAGACAGACAAACAAATACAGTTTGCGACAGCAAGAACTGCAGATACTGAAGTCAGAGTCATGACAGTGTGGAGCTGGAGGAACACAACACAACACAACACAACACAACACAACACAACACAACACAA
>NC_063335.1:44895966-44906529 GCF_021869965.1 Rhincodon typus
ACAACACAACACAACACAACACAACACAACACAACACAACACAACACGTCAGGTCCTGTTGAAGGGTCCCAATCTGAAACATCTACTTTCTTGCTCCTCTGATGCTGCCTGATCTGCTGTGTTCCTCCAGCTCCACACTGTATTGAAACAAACACACTTAACAGATAAGTAAAGGAAAGTAACAAAACTGGCCAGATTACTAAAGTGGTTTTCACTATGTGTTATTCTTTAGGCGTAGATAATAGTTTCTTGGTTGATTTTCTGAAGATGTTGATTGTGGTCATGTTTACAGTTCACTCAGATAAAGGCAGTAATACTTATAACTTAGTTTTCTAACCTTTGAACTTCCAAGAGCTGCTCACGGGAGATTACACAGGGAGCTTTCTAATCTTCATACTGTGGCTTCAAGAGCCAGACTCTTCTTCATAGAAAACCCAGCCTAAAAGTCAATTAAAACTCTGGCCACTCCCCGAAGAATTGACCATCTCCTCCATCAGGTGCCAGTTACTATTCAATATCTGTCATCTACTTCAGCATACGGTCTTTTCCAACTTGCTGGAACCAATTCCCAGGTACTGACTTCATTAATAACCAACTTCTGTTATCTGTTTAAACAATACTCTTCCCTGATGATGAAGCATCTGCAGAACCCCTTGATCAGGAGCCAACCTGCAATTAACTTCAAGACCTGGCCTCATGGATAAACAAAAGCTTATTTAGTCTGTTTTTCTTTTAACATAATCTGTTAATCACTGTCCACAAGTCATCTTTAGTTCTCAGTTCCCAGTTCATAGCTCCAAACCGAAATTGATAGAATAATAAAATAAAGATAATGGAAAATCAGTGAGGATAGGGATTTGAGTGTAAGAGGCGGAGGGTGACCTTATAGAGGTTTATAAAATTGTGAGGGGCATGGATAGAGTAAATAGACAAGGTATTTTCCCAAGCGTGAGGGAGTCCAAAACTAGACAGCAGAGGGTTAAGGTGAAAGGGGAAAGATTTAAAAGGGTCCTAAGGGGCAACTTTTCACACAGAGGGTGGTGCATGTATGGAATGAGCCAGAGGAAGTGGTGGAGGCTGGTACAATTACAAAATTTAAAGGGAATCTGGATAAGTATGTGAATAGGAGATATTTAAGAGGGACATGGGCCAAATGCTGGCAAATGCGACTAGATTAATTTAGGCTATCTGGTCGGCATGGATGAATTGGACTGAAGGGTCTGTTTCCATGCTGTACATCTCTATGACTCTATGGCTCTAACACTAATAAACAACTTATTTCAGTCTCTCAAAAGCAACAGCAGATCCTCTACCTAACTGTCCGAGAACCAGTGGATCAACCTTCCCAAGTTTCCTCTCATTCTGGTGGTTGGGGTAATATCAGGAATATGTGTACACTTCAGTCATTATAATGTCTGCCAAGATCGAATGTGTTAGCAACAACTTGCCATGAACATGTGAGCCTCGTGGGAAATCTTTTGTTTGATATTAATCACATCATCAAACCCAGAGATCAGCTACTAATGCCGCGACTGAGTCAAAGAGCTGCAGTGAAATCTGTTGTTGGATCAAATACTTTATGAACTGATTCTGAAACTGAGAATTTCCAACAATTGCTCAGGCATAGCTTTTTTTGTCTGGAAAGAATTCTGACAGTGACTTGATAGAGGTATTTAGGATAATGTAGTTCGGGGTTGAGCTTGGGGTATGGTATTTCTATTTGTGGGCAAAACTAAAGCCTGAATACCATAGGTCTTGGCCCTGGCTCAGCAAGTGACAGTCTTATTCCTAACCCACAAAGTTCCAGGGCTTAAGCACAAATCTCAAGGTTGACAATCCAGTAGAGAAGTGAAGAAGGACTGCAAAGCAGCTGAGATATTAAACTGTGGTGCCTAATATAAAAGATCCATGACACTATTGAAAGAAGAGCAGGTGAGTTCTTCCCAGTATTATGGTGAATTTCTATAGATCATCCCTGATCACCTACCAGAATTTTGGCCAATGACTTTGTAAAACAACAGTTAACCTAGAGAACCTCGGCAGAATCAACTAGTACAGGCGAATGTTATAAATGGGAACTACCCTGCTGCAGTGCATTGTGTCTCTGGTTTCCAGAATTATTTGAAGCCAGAATACACAGCATCGATGGGTATGCGAAAATAACTGTGTGTTAACTAGATTTGAGCTGGAATTATCCACACTATTCATGGTTTAGGGAAGCAGGAAATGGAAAATGGATAGGATTCCTGCTACTGATAGCTTACAGTGCTCTCTGCTGGAAGAGCATGGTGTGGCAGGAGAGACAGAATGGGGCTATTGGCAACATGTTGCCTTCTACTCACAAAGGTCATATGTGAATAATGGCAAGCCAGATGTAGCAAAACAGTTGCTGTATTTGGAATCTTATTACAACAAGGAAATTAGTCACTTCAAGAAAGGTGAAGGAAAAATGAAAGTTAACTGTACAAAGTTAACCTTCTGCATCCAGTCTTGTTCATGAGAAGCCTCTGATGCTGTGTATAAAGTGGTAGAAGGCATGTAATACAAAATAAGAGAAATTTACAGCATTACTATTCACACAGCCAGAGGAAATGGCTCATTTGTTTCCAGTACAATGAAATTCAAACGAAGAGAAATATTGTTGAGGTTGGTTGGCTCGCCGAGCTGGTTTCTTGTTTCGCAGACGTTCGTTACCATGCTTGGTAACATCCTCAGTGCAGCCTCCGATGAAGCGTTGATGTGTTTTCCCGCCTGGTTTTTACACTCTGGGGTCTGTTGAGATGGATTGCCTTACTTCTGGTTTTCCTTCATAGTGGAATGTATATGGGATCGAGTTCAATGTGTTTATGAATAGCATTATATGACTGATAGCGGGTGGGGAAAGAAGTGAGTTCGGTTCTGATGTTCGTCTTGCCTATACAAGTGCTGCTTTTGAACAATGAGGCATCGTTTTGTTATTGCACAGAACATCAACGAAGGGTTAATCGCTTGATGTTTTCCAGAGGTTTCACCAACTGACACAATAACCACAGGAATCAGAATGAAATGCTATTTTTGCCATTTCTCCCAAGCTTCCTACAGAATGAGTGGAGGCAGAAGAATGAAAGTCCCATCCATCATGGAAACTCTTCTTCCTACTTTCTACAGTGAAATGGTGAAAAAGAGTTAAAAACTGGTGGAACAAGGAAAATGAAGATAGATAATTCTTCAGACAGAGCCAAGCGACAGCTTGTCACATGTATAACTATACCTGTTAAATTGCTTTAGGAACAAATCCATTTGTGGAAACAGAAAGATTCTGTTTTCAGCTTATTCAAGAGCTTTGCATCAGAGAAGTATTTCTTCTATCGGAAAACAAAAAATTTAATTGCAGTGCAGGTTGATTTCATTTCTGTTCTCCAGGTTATGCCAATGTACAGGTCACGTTTAATCGTATAACAATGAATCAGTGAAATTTATAATTGATCTGAAATTCCATTGGACTTTTCTCAATCTTCCTGCTGCAATTCTACCAGGAGACTGGTGGAAATGGCTTTAATTAAACAAACCACCAGCTTCCTGCTACAGAAGATTCACCACCTAGACTAATGAGGAGATCTGCACTGTCGCCCTTACCGGGGAGTCGCAAAATTTGTCGTCATCTGAAACAAACTCTACAACCCTGGAAAACAGTTGCGTATAGGAGCCAAGTGCAGGGGAAGAAGTAAAACAATGAGGATGATGAAGAGGAGCAGTCTGAATAAATGTAGCCAATTGTGAGAAGCTGTCAAAATATACATCTTCTTCAGATCTTTTATTACAGTCCCTGCCAAAGATTTTGTGCCCTTATGTCTAAATATGAGCGCTGTTTGGCAAGGCTATCATTTGGTTTTGCCATTGAGACACTATCTGGGCATTTTTTCTAAAACAGTTGCAGTCTGTATGGTGAAGGTATTCCCACAGTGTTCAGAAGCAGAGAGTTCCAAGACTTTGACTGAATGACAAAGAATCAACAGTTATGTGCATCCTTTACATTATTGAGATGAAAGATGTTACACAACATAAACCAGACCAATTAGCAGATTTCACCATCAGTGAAGGATTTAAAGTTCTTGCTGTCTATAAATTTCTTCCTTTGTTGCATTAAAGATTCATTCTATATCGTGTCAAGCACTTTCCTATTTGTATGGTGTCTAGGTGGCACCTTATCAAAAGCTCTTGCAAATTGATACATCCACTTCATCTCCTTCACCTATATATTTTCGCCTTGAATTTCCTTAAAACCAGTGGCAGAAATGAGCTAAAAGTCTAGTGGAAGGCAATTGGCAAAGCCAGGCAAACAAATTGGACATGGGAACTTCCCTGAATCTGATTACAAGGGAATTCTTATGCAGGATGAGCAAAGGTTTCAGACATGCTCTGGAGGCCAAGTGTATAAAAAAGAGACGAAGCCATTACTGCTATTCCTTCCTGGGAACCCAATGTAATCTCTACTAGCAAAATACATGCACATAATGCTCATGGAGGAGGCTTCTACATTGGTTATAGCCCAGTTTTGTGGCCTGGAAGATTCTAGTTGATTGTTTCATGAAGACGTTTGAATTGACATATAAAAAGGGTAACGGTCAACTTTACATAAATGTCCCAACAGCTTTTACATCTTTTATTTCATTCATCTCGCAGATATCTGAGATGGACTCATAGTCACGCTTGTACCAGTTCCATTAATGTTCTGACTCCAGAAACACCAGCAGAGTCAGGATCTCTCTGCACAGATTTTCTGCCTGTTCAACTATGTGGTCAGAGAGGGTCATCTGCCCTGACTTTACACATCCATTGAGCTCGATTTTCAATTCAGAGTCGGGGACCCATTACCCAGATAAGTTCCAGGACCTGATGTAATTATCCTAATTGGGCCAGCATGAGTGTGGCACCGAGTGTCACCAGAAAGTGGGATGTGCCTGCAGATCACTAGCAGCAGAAGCAACTGGTAGGCTTGTTAAGGTCTGTCACTGCCTTGCACTGGAGAGGATACAACATCTTGGCAGGTCTCAACAGTGGCCAAGCTGTTAAATGGAGGTGCATGCACATCATTTGCAGCAAAACACCACTGGTGCCAAAACGTCTCAGTTTAAAAAGATGAATCCTTAATTTCTGCCCAATTTGAACTGGAACACTATGAGCTAATGTTTAGAGTTGGGGATTCACAAATTACGAATCATCTTCTCACCCTCCCAACCCATGTACAAACGCCTTAGGAAACTGGGTTGGCACTGAATAAAAGCTGAGTACGGTTCCCTTTCCTTCCATCCTGTCTTCCCTTCAAAAACTGCGTCATATTTCAGAGTCAGCTGATGCAGTGCCCTTATTTGGCCGCATCATTTTCAAACCATGACCGTAGCAGAATCAATTTCAGGTAACTCACTTATGAAACTGATGCAGCTGTGAGGTATAAATTCAAAAGAAAAACACATTTTCAGCACAACATTTGGACAAATTATAAACCTTTTAATCAATTGTTGTGTACTAATATAGTAACAGACATAGTATTAATGGTAGAATAATTAAAGATAATGGACAAATATCGCCAAGGAAAATTCATTACTGCTTTTACAGTTGTACATTATATACACTTTTAATATGGTATACAAATTTCTGGTGCAAACATCAGATCAAGAGAATGCTATTCAAGGAAGATATGTGGTCTGCTTAGCACAAGTTAGGTTTCATTTTATAAACCAGGGATGAAAAAAGATCTAAAACCAAATCTAAAGATATTTAACCCTGCAGAATAGGAATTGCACCAAGTTTGTTTAGCCAGCTCTTGATATGCCTGCAGTGTTTTGTAAATTTGAAACAAGTAACATTTAGCAGTTATAAATCAGTAATGGAAATAACTTTCCACTCAAAAATGTATGTACATAAAGTAAGACAAATACAGGCATGGATTTTTTTCTGTCTACACAGCTAACATCTGCCTTTTTCGCTTCCAGCTTTAGCCTAGCAGCAGTAATTCTGTTACTATTGATCGAATGTCATTCCTTCCTAATGAAGCCCTAGTTCCACCGGTTTTTACAGTCTTTTTGAAGACCAGTCACTGTGATATAAAGGACCATTCAGAGCTAACTCTTTGTGAATTAGTGAAACTTGTTGATAACACCAAGTTGAATTGCACCAATCGATCAAATTCTACTTCCTGTCTGTTCGGAATACCAGTGATGTTCCATCATACTAGTCTTAATCTTATCCCACATTTCAATAAAAAGTTATTAGACCATGTTGCCCTCAAGGAATGATCAGTGCCTGAGATATGCTTTGATGAAGCTGGGATGTTTTGGCAGTAATGAAATCATCAGACAAATGCAATTTCTACTTTTTACAAACAATACATTATTTAAATGCAGCCAGGTAAAGATAATTCTCTTCACCTCCTCCCCTCCTTGGGGAGCAATTCAGTTTGTGGACATAACTTTTTTAAACGTTTTAGCTTGATGTTTGACTTTGAATAATGGAATGATAAATGAAAGCGCATCATTAACAGCAGTGTGGCAAGCTCAGTGCCAAAAGCCATATTCAACGCTCTTTAAAGTATGTTTGATTTGTAATAAATGACACATCATTTTATGTACACTATTAATATGTGCTTGTTAAGTATCTTGCAGTTACACAGTTGCATCACATATCCGCATGTTGTAATATTAACAAACATTCTGCTACTCAATTGGCCACAGGAGGGGTCTTGACTTTTGACAACAGTACCAATCTTTAGACACAACAGTTGAGGTAAATGTCCACCTATTGCAAAGGCTCAGTGTGATATTCTGTTCTTATTCATTTTTATCGTTTTCATGTTATTCAGTAAACAAGATATTTAATTTCAGAATAAATGAGTGGAAAAATAACTGAGCATGCCCGATAGACAATGACACTACCATTCAACAAGGCTCGTGGTTTCATGTACCATGGTTCTCTCTTGAAAGAGAAATAAATCGCATAGAGTGCCACAGCAAAGAAGTGTCCAATCAGTGTCACTGGCTCAGGAGATAGCCTAACAGAAAGTAAGGCAGCAATTAGTCACAGATAAGAATTGTAAGAGGTAATATTACAAATCTCCGCAAGCATGGGGCAGATGTTGCAGAATTATTTCTGGAGTATTACAATATTGAGTCATATTTCCACTTCATGATATTTCCTGCCTGGTAAAACTACCCTTCTTTGTAATCCTATTCCTAGCATCCACATTAATAACTGATTCTATAATTTTGGAGAAGTGATGTACATTAACACTTCTTTTTATCTTCCATGTTTCAAGCTAATGAGAACCTTTCTATTTGAACGTCATGAAGTTGCATCATAAAAGATGCATTTTCAGGAGATGCAGTCTTGATCTCCTCCTGTGCTCTGTAAAGTTACTGAATGGAGACCTGGTAGGTGCTCATAGGGGACTGTAAAAGTTATTACCTTTCAGCCTGAACTGGGTCAGTGCTGCCTCAGTGGTGTGGGGTGCACAGAAAATTAAGGATTAAGAACGTTATTAACTTGCATTCCAGTTTTGACTTTTCTTCAAGAGACCAAAGTGACCAGTATCTTCCCAAGTAACCACTGTCTCAAGACTGGTACTGATTTTTAGCAGCATAGTCAAGTGCTTGGTATGAATTTAATGAGGGTGGGTGGGAACATAAAGCAGCACTGATACCCAAATATCATGCAGGCAGGAGTGACTGAATAGTGAACAGCATGAAGGGACTCTGGCAGACTATTCATCACTACCTTGGGAACACTGAAGGGGTAATTCCTGTACCTGCATTTCTGCAGCCTGTTCGAGATGTAAGTTGTCAATGGACACCTCCTAATGCAGGATTTCTAAAGATAGATGGGGTAGGTTCCACGATTAATTCGAACAACACTTCCTGATTAAATATATATGAAGCTGAGGTTGAATTTAATCCAACCCCTCCGTGGAGCTGAACTTGGAGACAGAGGTGGGCAATGTGATTGAGTGGGAGGGGCCATCTGGAGTTGGGGACAGAGCTGCCCAGCAAACCTTGTTATGTTTGCCAATGGCCTTCTCAGGGGGTTTCCTCATTCAAAGGGACTCTCTGCTCAATTGAGGTATTTGGCATCAGCTCTCAATGTCCCCTCCCCAATCCTGGATGCCACCTCCCCATCTGGAGACTGTGTCAGTGGAGGTACTGCCAGATTTTGTCATGGATGATGGACTCTTGCTGATGACATTAAATTATGCCCTGAAGTAGAAAAATGGTGGCATTTCACCACCTCACCATGCATGATGAAGAGAAATCTGCCTCACAAGTCTTTTCAT
Organism: Rhincodon typus; assembly: GCF_021869965.1. Taxonomy (NCBI): domain Eukaryota; kingdom Metazoa; phylum Chordata; class Chondrichthyes; order Orectolobiformes; family Rhincodontidae; genus Rhincodon; species Rhincodon typus. The sequence continues at coordinate 44,904,269 of NC_063335.1, forward strand.
AAAGCGTATGATTTCCAGCGTTCAGACTTACACTGATAAGAGACCCACTGGTCCTGTCACACACTGTCCACCCAGTTTGAAATAATGAAAGCAAGCCTTCCGGAGTTGATGCAAGGAATCTGTAATTAAATGCAATATAATGAACTCTATGTAAATTTATTTATAGCATTAATGTGCATTTTGTACCAATATTAAATTCAATTTCTATTGGAGAAATACAAATAAACTCAACAGATTGTTAATGTGATCATATTAAATTTAGACAATATTCAATGTGACTGCAATTTTTGTGTTCATTTTGATTTCAATTTAAAATCAGAAGGCATCTGGGATTAACATCAACAATTATTTATACAGCGCCTTTTACACAATAAGCCACATAAGACAACATTAAGACAAATGGCCAATGTTTGTTGAAAGCAGGTTGAAAGAAAGATTTTAATGGTGGTTAGAGAGCCTGAGGAATGGAGAAGTTTAAGGGAGGAATTCCAAAGATTAGGCCTAGGGAGGATAAGGCACAGCCATCAAGGGTGGAACTATACAAATCAGGGCTGCTCAAAGGACAAGGATTAGTGGACCTGTGGAGTCCGATGAGAGAGATATAGAGAGGGGGAAATCCCTCCAAGCCAATGGACGGGTTTGCAATTAAGGATGGTAACTTTACAGTAGCACAGTAACAGCAATCAAATGAAACCCGATTATGTGGACTCTTTCCCAAGAGTCGGAGCTTACCATCTGTAGCAGCAAATAGCTCATACAGTGCTTGAGCCAGGACATTCACCACGAAGGAATGGGACTTCTTCCGTGCCCAGTGAAATTTCTTCTTGGCCTGCAAAAAGTTATAAATGATTGCGTGAAACTTATTTCCAAACTGCTCTATCACAGTACGCACTCATTGCAAACTCGGTGTGTAAGGGCATAATTATGGGACAAATCTCCCAACTTCCAGATTGTTGATCAGAGATAAGACCAGAAAGTCATGTTATGATCATGTAGACACCCTGACTGGTGAACCTAAGTGGGAATTTCCCAGCACATTTTACATTTCCAATAGGCAATTCCTTCTGCAAATGTCTCTGATTTCAGAGAATTCAGACTGTGCTGATGTATTTATCCGAGTAGTTACCCAGGAAATATTAGGCAGATTAGTGCCTCATCTAATAACTGGGTAAATACAGAACTGTTACCCAATTATCCCCCAACTCTCCTCCAGCTCACCATCTACTCTCCCAGCACTCCCTTAATACACATTAGACAAAAAATCCCAAAGAATTGCAGATGCTGGAAATCAGATACAAAATCAGAAATGGCTTGAAAAACTCAAAAGGTCTCGTGGCATTTGTGGAGAGAAAGCAGAATTAATGTTTTGGGTTCAGTGACTCTTCTTCCCCCTGAATACACCACTGACAGCCCCTCCCGACCAGCCGACTACTCTCTGACCCAATTGCCTTGCTGTCTAGCCCCATTACTGACCCAATCTGACTGCACTCCAAGCCAGAACTTACTACTTCCACAACCTGACTGCCCCTCCCAATCCATCTCCAACTATTCCCCAATCTGATTACCTCCTGAACACCCAACTGCTCAAACACCCCGATGCCATGACTACTCACCATCTTCCAGATGTCCTCCTGACCCAATCTGGCCTGATTACCCTCTCACCTACCTATCCAACCTGCTCAGACTACCCACCAATTCATTTACCCACCTGATTCAGTTCCCCACCTCATACACCTATCCATTCACTCAATCACCCACTTATTCACCCATTCACTAACATTCAAAACCTGGACCTTTAAATTTGCCATCCAGCGGATAGTGTTGTAGGAAGTGGGTGTGTCTTGCACTTTTCAAGTGAAGCATCAAAATCATTGCTGCCTACATAGCTGACTGTTACAACAATCAGTCACCAGGAAAATTGTATGTTCTGATCACAGAAGTCATAAAGCAACTAAAACTGAAAATCCAATTGAATTTCCTGCCATAACTTTTGTGGGATGTTCAAATGTCTCACCTTTAGCACTGCTTCATTGTCATGGAGATCTGGAATGTCACGCAAGAGACATTTCCATATCCTCACATCATTCAGGACAACACTCATCCCACCCCCTGTGAGAGGATGGCGCATGTTATATGCATCACCCAAAAGGAGCACACCTGAATAAGAGATGAAGCAATTGTTGTATTAAAGCAAGGTAAAAAGAGATTTAAATGTGAGATAGTAGGAACTGCAGATGCTGGAGAATCCGAGACAACAAGGT
>NC_063335.1:44906929-44963121 GCF_021869965.1 Rhincodon typus
GATGCTGCTTGGCCTGCTGTGTTCATCCAGCCCTGCACCTTGTTGTCAGAGATTTAAATGTGTCTTGTTTTCCCTCTACTGGTGGTTATATTAGAGTACCAAGGGACACATCACATTTCTAACGATGAGTGCAAGTCTTATTAACTTTGGTTCAGCAAAAATGGTTAGCTATTGAATTCTATATCAAAAAGAATGAGTTTTTGGTCAGGCGTTTGAAAGAATAAGGAGGAATTTTAAGTGAAATCTAAGAACTTGTGAAATGTGCCTATGGAATGACAATCCTCTGTCTGGACTTTAAAGTGGGTTTCTTCCTGAAGTTCATGGAATTTTGAACACAAATCAAACTTAAAACCTCTTCTAACCCAGGGATTTCAGGTTCTTTATGCTGTTGTGAGTGCTTTGCATAAACACTTATGACAACTTTGCCAAGCAGGAATTTCAGTGCTTAGTTAAGGTGCCTTTGTTGTCAGGGCTGTTACAGCATGAATTATGTTTAACGGTGTTCTGCGGAAAATAAATATTATTAAATATTAGAGTGAAATCAGACTCCATTTTTCACAAAGCTGATCAAAGTGACTGACAAACACGGGATTATCATAAAATCTTTAATCAATATAAAAACATAGTTACTACTTAGAGATAAAAAATGTAAATTAAGCTATGCTTGGAGTAAGTACACTTTTATGAGACAAATTAAGACTTTTGCTTTACAAATATGGCTGTTAAAAATACAAAGATAGATTGGGTTTTAATTATTTAAGGTCATCCTTTTTGAGAACATCTCAAGTACTTAGCATCTGGATATAGCATAGAGAGGGAAATTATGCTGATGGAATCACACACAATTGATAGCGATCACTTGTTTTTCCTTCTTTTTAAATGAATATAAGCAAAACTAAGTGATATTCCATAGTATTACGTGTGATTCTTCCAGTCCAATTCTCTTTCCTGCATACTGCATTTTTATCCAAACCAATATAATGCCCAGGTGGTAAGTCAAACATCTATCTCAATGAAAACTGAATGAACTGTTGATGCTGTAAATCAGGAACAAAAACAGAAGTTGCTGGAAAAGCTCAGCAGATCTGGCAGCATCTGTGAAGAAAAAAGCAGGGTTAACGTTTCAGGTCCGGTGACCCATCCTCTCTCCTGATTTTTTTCTTCACACATGCTGCCAGACCTGCTGAGCTTTTCCAGCTGCTTCTGTTTTTATTCCTTTTTTTTCTACCTCAATGACTCAAGATTAAGACACAAATGTCCTATTTGGATCTACATAAATTTATAAAGCTTATGAATACATAAGGGACATGCTAAAATAGAATGTTAGTATGCGCTGAACCCTGTTTATTAATAGGCTTTACCTGGTTTATTCACTGGTGATGGTGGAAGGAAGCTTGCCGGCATTGTCCGCAGACGGTCAATTTGAATTGCCAGTAGGAATGGCTCTTTCACATGTTCTGTTGAAGAGATATCATCATCTACTTTTAGTGATTGTAGAGCCCACATTGAAAATAATTTCAAGAGTCTTAGCTGAACTCCAGTTTCAAGACCTGGCTTGTTATTATGATCATGATTATTAGTAAACTATAATAGGCTTTAACTAAATGGATTCACAGCAATAAAAGCGCTAGTAAATTATCTTAAAACATTAAATAAAACGCTATTGAATGTGTTGTACTAAGTCTGCACAAAATCTTTTTTTTTGCAAGGTAATCAGCACAATTCCCTAAAATTTGAAGCTAGCTAATTAAGATTACTTCAGAAAGTGCACACTTTGACAGCTTCATCCATTTGGAGCACACTTTCCCAACATGACTGCAGTGACACCACTTGTAAAGTATTTCATTGGCAGTGAAGCACTTAGTGATGTCCTGAGCTGTGAAAGGGGCTACATAAATGCAAACCCTTCCTTTATTTCTCCATGTCAGAAATTCAGATGCATGCTGTTCATACGTTTCCATGGATTTATTTTGTGAAGGAGATATAATTGTGCAAAGTGCTTGATTCAAAGACCAGGTTTGTTGCTAAATTTGGAATTTTTGTAAAATGTTTTAACTCTGTTTTCATAGATGATGCTAAACCCCAGGGTTTGCTGGTTGTGAGGTCAGAAGACCATTGATAGAGACATGGGTGTGAGTCACCAATGCACATCATCAGCCATGAGTAGCTTAAGACTTCAGAAGTTCAGGAGCGCTGGAGGGAAAATCAAAAGATTCAAACTTTCATAAGGAAAAAGACATGCAATTGTACCTGGAAGCTGTGGATAGATTTTCTCAATCATATAGTCTTTAAGGTGTCTTGGCAATTCTCCTCTTATGTCCACTAATACCCGTGTTTCATTGGATGAAATTTGATAGATAAGAATAGGACTAGGGTTGGCAAGAACGAGTTCAGCGTGGTTTGGTTTGAATTGTGGTGAATCCTAAAACAAAGAGATCAAATAGTAGTCCCATGCTAAATTTCTAGTTTAATATTATTTTCCTTTGAAATTAGTAAAGAATAGCACAGGTGGTGGAAATAGTTGTTTCATTTCTGGATCTTTACCTTTTGTTATGAAAACTGAACTGTCCAAAGCATTATAATTGACTTTAGTGCATGCAGCTGCCTCAAAGTTAAATGAATTATTCGAAAATAATGCACCAACCACTACTTACTCCAATAACAGTTCTTGTAGTTTTCAACAGGCAACCACAGTCAATTGAATAAATCCATTTAAGATCCTAAACAGTAGTCGATTATTTTTTATTTAAATTCTATCCTAATGATAAAGGCAATACCTACAGCCATCTCTTGGGAATCATTTCACAGAAGGAAAGGCATGGCAATGAACTTCAGGTTTTTTTTGGTTTCAGTTGTACATCAATTTTATCTCCTCATTAAATTTGATTGGCTTCCCTATTTTAGCAGATTGAATAACCAAGTATCTGCTATGATCTAACAAAACAAATAGAGTGTAGTGTGGAATTTCTTGGATTCCCATGCCATTCCTAGTGTGGCAAAGCAGGAACGTGTGGCTGCCGACCCTTCAGCCTGTCAGAGACAGGATAAGTCTTTATCTTTACCACTCAGACAGAGTGACACAAGAAGGTCTGATGATGAAGACCCCCCTTGTCTCTTTATCAGGACTTGCCTGATTTTCCACCCATCAAAATGAATAGAAGAAACATTCTGCAAGAAGCATGTGAAGCTTTATGCCAGATTTTCATGGTTGCAAATGCAGCCAAGATAAAAACGGATACTGTGGTCAGTTTAATATTTGAAGCAGATGGCCCATGTCGAAGAAGGTGCAACAGGGATTCCATCCCTTGTGCCTGACAGAAAATAAGGAGCGACCGTATGTCCATAAAATTGGAAAAGCCAGTTGCCCTTGTCAGGCAGGTGAAATGGTCATTACTATTTTCCACTTGCCAGTGGGAAACTACCAACTTAGCCACACGTCTGCTTAATTTGCCCTGTGACCTATTCAAAGCTCTCTGGTAATAACAGAAACTTTTCCATACCTTATCTTTCACTACTGCCACCATATAATATTCTTGGTCTTGTTGTGCTAATACAGAATATTTAAAGAGTCTGCTGAGGTGAGGAAAACACTAACTTTACCGAGAAACATCTCACTGTGGCTTCAACTTTCCATGAAGCTGACTGGGGGAGAAAACTAGGATCATGTGACACTATCAGAGAAAGACATATTCCCATCCTCAAATATCCAGCCTCCAGCACTCTGGTTCCATTCACCAGACAGCTGGGGGTAAATAACACCTGACACTCCTGCTGAGCTGCAGAAAATGAAAGCTGTCAGGCATTTTCCACTGGTCACTAATAACAATTTGTGTATAAAATCCTTTTGGAATCATAGATCATAGAATATCATAGAATCCCTACAGTATGGAAACAGGCCATTTGGCCCAACAAGTCCACACTGACCCTCAGACATCCCACCTAGCCCCATCCCCCATAGCCCACCTAATCTACACATCCCTGAACACTATGGGCAATTTAGCATGGCCAATCCACCTAGCCTGCACATCTTTGGACTGTGGGAGGAAACCGGAGCACCCGGAGGAAACCCACGCAGCAATGGGGAGAATGATGTCACCTTTGTAATTAATTAGCACTTAGTGGAATATATTTATCCAAGAGCCATTTAGTTTGGAAAGTGACACTGAAAAAAAACAGACAGAAACAAAACTTATTGTGGATAATTTAAACCGGATGGGGTATGCAAGAAAATGCACTGCAATTCATGTTTGAATCACTTACCTTCATAATGCACCCGACGAAATGTGATGAAACATTGACTTTGTTCTTCACTAAGCTTTTCCTGAACTTGGAGAAGTGTCCGTCAGCAACCACAGTCAATGGGCAATAGAGTTCCTGTGAGTAGAAAAATACTACAGGTTAGCCTTCAGGCACACTTCTATAATTTCACTTGGTATTCATTGATTAGCTGATTTAACACCCAGTCGGTAAAACAGTAGTTGACAATGACAGGCAGTGGGTGGTGCTGTCAGATCTGGGAAAGGTGTGGGATGCGAGGATTCGGGTTTTGGATCCAATAGGTTAGATAAGAAAGTGTGATAAAGATCCAGGGGGTATAAAAATTCAAGAGATGTGCAGTTTGAGATGTTACGGTGTGATCAGTGGTGAATTGGGAGGACAGTTTAATAGTTGCCTAGTTGTGAGATTAGTTTTTTAATCCTCTTAATCCCCGGTAAACTATCAAGCTTAAGTGAGTCAGAACGTTCTGAATTCTCTGACTTTGGTGGATTCTTTCAGAAAGCTTCAGATCAGGGGAAATTGCCTATCACAAAGCTGAGTTTCCCAGGCAATGCGTCTGGAATCAGCCATGTCAGAGGTTCTGCTTGGTCATGATATGCCACTCCAGGCTTCACTGCTCTGAAAGATGCCCTCTGACCATTGGAATAACTGGGACAATTACACTGTTTGATTTGTGCAAGGTGTCAACTTGGGCTTCCATCGTCTCTATAAGCCCAAAACTCTTGGCTAGGAACAGTTGTGTCTTTGATGCTTTCAGGACATCCTTTCATTATTATTTTCCTGCAGCATTTGGAGAGTTCTGTCTTTTGGTTAATTTGTTTGATTTGAGCAAGATCCTTGTCTTTCAGATTAAATGTCTCTACTGGGGTTTGATATCTTCCAGAGCATGTTGAGCTGTTGCTCCTCATTGAATGTGGAAGATTTCAGATTTAGTATTACCATCCTCAAATTTCTTAAGAGAGTGCTGCTCTCAACAGCATGTTGGCAATATATATTTGTTTCCCTTCTTCTCTGTCATGTCCGCACAGTATTTCTAGTAATGAAGTTGCAATCTTTGCAGAATCTTTGGAAGAGATAAAAGCGCTTTGAGGAAGATATTTTGAAGTGCTTTGTGGTCCTGATAAAGGCTTTTGGCCTGAGACATGGACTTTCCTGCACCTCTGACACTGTCTGACCTGCTATGCTTTTCCAGCCTCAGACCTATAGACTCTGGATCCCTGCATCTGCAGTCCTTATTGGCTCCAAGTCATATTTCAATTGCTGTTTTGTCTCTCCCACATGAATTGATTAAATGCTGACAAAGACAATAGCCAACCATTTCTCTATGTGAGTATAGCATTATTCAGGTTATGTTATTGCCCTTGATACAATGCAAATGCAACAGCTTGTCTTGCTGCATAATGAGTGCTCCAAGTCCTGTCTTATTGGCATCACACTGCATGGTGACTTTACCATTGGCATTATAGTACTTCAACACTGACACTGCTATCACTAGTTGCTTGATTCTTGTAAAAGAGGTTTCTTGTTCTGTGCCCCAATATCAATGCACATCTGCAGCAGTGAGCTTGTGCAGAGGTGCACTCCCTGATGACAAATTAGGCAAATACTTTTCTAGCTAGTTCACAAATCCAACAAACTATTGCACTGTTTTCACATCTGTCGTTTGTTGCATTTCTGCTACTGCTAGGATTCTGATCATGGTCCATGATGGCTTCTTCCATCATGTCTCCACATCCACAGGTCAGCAGATCATTGACAATAGCTCCCACTCTGGGAAGACCACTGACTATCTCACATTGCCTGCATTGATTTTCTTCTGGAGCAGTGGAAATGCCATATAGCATACACACCCAGCTGTATCTTTCAAATAGCATCCAGAGTGAAGATAAAAAACTGCATTTATCCAGTGTCACTTGCCAGTAATCATCCTTGAAACTGACGGTAATAAAGCCCTGACAGGTGAGTAGTGGGATTTCTTCAAAGCTTTATTGAGATCCTTAGGATGCTCTCATTTTTTCAGGTTTCTTTTCAGTGTTACCATGCTCTGAATCCAGACTTTGGGAGTTGTCACTTTATTGATTACTCCCTTCTTTTCCTGCTCTTTTATCTTTTCTTATCTTGTTTTATCTTTTGCATTCTTTCAATTCCAAAGCAGCAGGGAGTGAAAAATGGACTGCCATTTCACTCAATAAAAAGCTCAAAGTTGCAGACTAATTCTTTACTTCTTTCCTGCTGTTTCTTTCAGTAGTTGGCTCTCTTACAGTTCTGAGAATCCATACATTTTCAATTGCACTGCTGACACCATGTTTCAAGTGACGTGTGTTTAATAGATTTTACAGACTGCACACAAAGGCACTAAAACAGCGTATACTGATGTCAATGACTATGGCAAGATAGGGTACAAGTGTATTTGTAGAAATATGTAAAACCACAACCCTCCACGTTACTGGCAACACCACCCCAAACTGGCCTCAATCCCTCTATGATCAGGCCACCATCCCCACACCAGGCCTCCATTCCCCAGCCAGCACCATACTGTCTTCAATCCCTCAAACATCACCTTGGCTTATTCTCCTCACCCCACCAAAAATGCACCCGATTAAATTCTACTATATTGGGCCTCAGTTTTGCTCAACCCAGGTTCTGATTTCATCTTTCCATTCCCACACCACCCTAAGGCTTCCAGTTCCTATTCCAACCCATCACTAATAAAATCCAAGGTCTCCCACTCTCCCATTGAGATTACCAATTCCGCCACAAGCACTAAACTTCATTCTGAGTTCAGCAACCCTCCCAATTGACCACGATTGCCCAGCTTGATCAATTTCTCCTTCTATTAAATACACACACCCCCCAACACCCCACCCCCACTCCAGCCCACTGACAACACCCTTTCCCACAGTCCCTGACGTTGTGGCATCAGTGACCAGTTCCTACCTATGGAGGCCTAGCCTCCAGTCAATCAGATTGACCGTCAGGCTGGGTTTTGGGGGGATAGCAATCATTGAGGTAGATACTCTTCTGCATTTTGGCGAATCCTGTCAAACAGTTAAGAAAAATTCTGCGCAAGGGGTCTGCAGGTCTGGCCTTTGTCGGTGAAAATTTATTTATAGGCCCACATTCTGTGGTGTCCAGACTAAAATTGTTGCTCACTAAAATTCTTTCTAGAGGTTCCAAAGTTTGCTGTGTCTCCACAGGAATGGGAGAGGGTGAAGACTGACAACTTTCAGATCAGGAGACCATCCCTTCTCCTCCTGGCTCCAGAGGATGCAGCTTTCACTGGCAGCCAAAGCAATTGGAACATGCCTGAAACTTTCCCCACCCATTGGCAACAAACAGTAACATGAGACTCATGGAGTTAGTGGTAGCCTGAGTGTGTTCACAGACTGGGCACATGACATTCCATTGCTACGTTTGTTAGTATTGCACCCAATTCATTGGTATTCTTTCAAAATGACAAGAAACAAGTTGTGGAACTTCCATGCTCCGTAACTCTGCCCATGACTTGGTATCGAACAGAGGGCATATGCAACTGTGTAAGGTCACTTCAGATTAATAACCTACAAACCTTTATATCTCCACTTTCTTTCTCTTTGTATTGAACTCCTGTAACCGTGCCATCCTCTTCCAGTAAGTGTGTCACTGTTCCTTCAATGAATCGCACACTAGAACATAACAGCATGTAAATTAGTTTATTTTCCTGCTTTAAACCATCTTCACCAATGATTCTATTCCTACATTAAACTGCATACATTTTTGAAGCTATTGTGAATTACCGTTACAATTTTAAAAGATTGTCTTACCATTTGACAGAATAAAATTTGCAGGCATGGTAAAGTAATGATGGGTCTATGGGGAATGCTTACTTGGGTTCTGCCATGGCTGCATTTCTGAGACCCATGATGAAACGTCCATGGTGAAATGCTGTCCCACATTGCACTTGACTGTTTTCATCCAGAGGATAAGGGATTTCCACCTCTGTCTTGCTTTCCATGTCATGTATGACATAACCATTTATCATGTGGGCATCAAGACCTTCAACAGCACCTTGTTGAAGAGAAAGTACAGCAAGGTAAAGAAGATATATAGTATTAGATGGAAGAACAGTTTGGATAATTCCAGAGAAGCTAATGTGAAACCATTTTCTTTTCCTCTGGAGTAAACAGAATTAAGAAGCAGTGTTTCAAGTCTTTAAAATGGCACAGTCGCTGGATACAACAATTTTGGTTAAAATGTTCTTTTCCTTTTTTGAACATGGAATCAAAACGGTCATGCCTCAAGGAAGGCTAGACATTTAAAAGCTTTGTGTGTGAACTTGTCAGGTAATGGATTGATTACAAGAAGCATACATTTTGGTACTGGTTAGTAAGTAGAACATTCACCAAAGTTATTCCTAATATAACAAGAATATATGGAATTTCTTTGTTATTTTTAACTTTCAATCACCATTTGTAGGACCACTTGAGTTTTGCAGAAGCCGTGATAATACAGTGGGGACTGGTGTAATGTAGCATAGATGGGAGACTGACCTTTTCCTTGCACACAATTTCTTAAATGCTTGTAACTAATTATACATAGTAGTATTTTCTGAATATGTTCACATTAAAAAAGTCTTTATTTCAAATTAAAATTGCTAGAGATTGCAGGATAGCAATGAACTGAGCCCAAATATTTTTGTTTAAATAATCCTGGCTTGCAGAGTCTAACAGCTTTTTCTGTTTTAAAATATAATAATCCCTAATACCCATGGGATAAGGACACAGGTTGACCAAAGTGTCAAGGTGTATCTTTCAGGTTTCTGCTACAGACTGTGTCAAAGCTTTCGCTTGACTGGCAGTAAGACAACCAGGGGTACTTTACCTACCAAAGACACGAGCTGTGATAGTTGGGAGTGGTTGCAGGGACAAAGAGATCAATCAGCAACTGAGAGAAATATTATTTAATGTTTTGATTCTAACGCATTTCAAGTATTAATATTAATCAAATTTCCTCTCAACATGTTGCTGAACCTACTCAGAAATCTTGCCTTATAAATAGGCCAAAGAAAATTCACCTTTCAAATTAGTGTTCAACTTCCTATTAGTTTGGTTTGATTTCATTTATTCATTCACAGGATGCACGTATTGCTGCAAAGGCCACATTAATTGCTTTGAGGAGGTAGTGATAAGCTGCATTCTTGAACTATTTGAGCAGTCTTTGACACAGTTGGGTGGCTTGCTAGTTCTTCTCAGAGGGGACTTAATGTACCACCATAAAGCAGAAGGTTTGGAGACACAGAGGTCAGACTGGCTAAGGACAGTAGGTTTCATTCCTTACAGGGCAAGAATGAATTATTTTTACAACAAAATGGTAGGTACATAATTACCATTACAGATCCCAGCTATTTTTATTCCAGATGTACTTAACTGTCTGATTGAACATTCCCCAACAGCTAAACTGAGGTTTGAACTTCTGGATTATTCATTCACTAACATAACCATTTCCCTGCCATACATGGGATTTTATTATTGATCAGCATTCCAAGTTAATATGTTAGTCTCGAGTGCCTTTTTCAGTACCTTCAAGACCAAGTGCTTTCAAAGCACGATATCCCCCAGGCTGCAACAACTCTCCGACAATTCTGTCTGGCTCCTTTAGATCTCTCTCGATCACTGTCACATTTCTTCCATCCCTTGCAAGGACAGCAGCTAACGCAGATCCAAGGACCCCAGAGCCCACAATGATGATCTCTGGATCAGACTGGGAGGAAATCCTGGTGCTTGGAGAGTTTTCTGTCTGAACAGACTCTGAGAAACTGAGTTTCCTTTTCCTGGGCTGCGTCAGGACAGAAGAAATGAGAAATCTTATTTACTGCTCTTGAAATTCCATAGGAGTTTCTCCTGATCTCTTCCTGTACAATCTCTTGTTGTAAGATTGGTGGAAACCCCAGAGAAACAGCAAAAAGCCCATAAATGGACTTACCCCTTGGTGTTTCGTCAAAGTTATGACAGGAAGCCAGGAGAAACCTCTTACATATTTCTGGACCATTCACAGAAGTTGAGACAATAATAACTTGAATTTATATAGTGCCTTTGACATAGTAAAATATGCCCTGAAATAAAAAGTTACTGATGCCTTTTCCAATCCCATTGCTATCAAAGTCATAGCTTTGTCTGACTGTGAGGACTATCCATAGGGAATTATAAGTATTGCCTTCCACCTGATATAACAGAGTGCCAGCAAAACAATCTGCAGTCTCAATAATCAATTGTGTCCCTTATACACTGTTTCCTACAGCAATGGTATCATATTTGTTTACAGTTATAACTACTTTTATATAGTCTTTATAGAGCACGTTTCAATCTTTGGTAGATGACAGTGTCCTGGTCAGTCTAGAATTATGCAATATCAAAAACTTACTGGCCATTTTACAGCCATGTGCGCTGATATTTCAAATGGTTATTTTATCTTAATTATCCTTGATAACTTAAAAAAATCAATACTTTTTAATTCAGTTTATAAATACCATACAGTGTTGAACTGAAATCTAAGCAGCAGAGGATCCCAGACTCAACCTACCAACTTAGCTGCGGGGCACTGAAATGTCATTTCATCCAAGATCAATTTTTTGAGCTAAGATGATAGGTTGAGTCTGGGTGGTAAATACAACATTACACAAACCCATTTGAGGATAAAATCAAGTTCAGGTATGATTTATCCCCATGATTAAGTAACTTGCTGCTCATTTTCTAGACCCACATCCTGATGAATAGCGACTTGGGCAAAGTAATGAAACAGCTAATATCTCCACAATATTCTTGGTCTCATCATACTGCTAAGGCATATTTACAGAGTTGGTTGAGGTAAGGAAAACATTTACTTTATTTCAGAAACATTTTTGTGTGGCTTCACCTTGTCATGAGCCTGCCAAATATCATTCAATGAAACTTATTCTCTTATACTTCATCTCACTCCCAACACTCAGATTCTATGCACGAGATTACATTTTAACCCCACCCCGCGCCCCCCAGCTCTAAACAAATGCCTGATTTCAATTTCTTTTTACAAGGTCAACCACTCTGGCAGTTTCACTTGTTTGCCTGATTGTATTTACAGCTGTTGTGGAGGTGACTGTGAATTCTAGTTCTCCATGTGGCTTCTCAGACTTTGATGAGCAGAAGGAGAACTGACAGATAGACTCTGGTTTAGCGATAATATCATCATCTGGATCTCTCAGTAAATACTATCTCTAGTCTATCTGACTGAGCTGATCACTGCAAGAACAGAGAAGAAGAATGTTTCTGAGTAGATATTAACACATGAATGTTCTTTTGTACCATACCATATTTAGTTTGAATGAGATAGGACACTGAATCTGGTGTCTGTTCCACCATTTTTCTTTCATAAGCTTGGTCTCAAATTCAAACTAGCTCTCCTGGTTGTAGAGTCTTGTATTTTGTGACATTTGTTATAGTTGCAACCATTCTCATTCTCCTATTCCCTCACTTTTTTCAAGCGTGTAGGAGAGTAAGGAACGCATTCTCAGTTTTCTTCCCATGAGGGCTCCACAAGGAACTAAACCATTTTGAATGATAGCTCAGAAGTACAAGTTGAACATCATCATTCTTCTGCAGAAATGCTTTGACTGTATGCACTCTTCCTTCAGCTTCACCGTTGGCTAAGCTGGTGGTATGGATAAATCCATATGGTGCTGTGAACTCTGTCATGTATGGGCAGGCAAACTGTAGTCCATTGTCTGACATTACAAAGTATGGGATTCTGTGTGTTACAAATATTTCCATTAATGATGTAAGACAGCAGTCATTTGACCTCTAGTCTATTACTATCAAGAACAATTTTATCTGTGTGTTTGAAGGGTACATTCCAAGACATTCCCCTGATAGTGATGGAAAGGAAACTGACATCAACAGTTCTCTCCTGATGATAGATACCACAAGTAATATAAAGCTTAAGTAAACAAGTAACTTGTTATAATCTCTTTCAATTAATTTGAAAGAGCTGGCCACCAAACAGATTGGCTTGCACTGGCTATACATTACGTGATACCCAGGTGCCCTTGGTACAATCGTACAACATAATCAGTCTCAAGGCTCTTGGGATGATCATCTCTTGTAATTACATCATCAGATAATTACATCATCTATTACACTGAGGTGTCCTCTCTGTTTATATTATTGTCTGAGAATGGGAATGTATCCTGGCCAACCTTTGACTCAGTACCCCATGACCAGAAGGCATACTTTATCAGATTTCTGTGCATTTCTGATTTCATTCAATCACTGTGTTGTTACTTGTAGAGTTGTGGTTATTGTCATCGTACAAAGATTTCCACATCTTCTTCAAAAGTTGCATTCCTTTGTTCAAACCTTGCGTACAGTGATAAGCTATCTGCTATAGTTTGCTATTTGCTTGGAATTTCTTTGCATCAAACTTCACTATCTTTAGTCTGAAGCACTGTAGTCATGGGTGCGTTTTTTTGCTAACTCTTTGGAACAGTGCTTCCCAAGTTGGGGATTGGGACACCAAGTGGGGTGGCATGCTGAAATTTTGGAGTCGTGAATTGGCAACAATGGCTGCTGTGGATCTGTGACCATATTATAGCAGATTCTGCTCCAACAGGCAGGCTCTCATTTTTTGAACCCCCCACCCCACCCACAGCCCCACCTCCACCTAATCTCACTGGTTAACTACAAGAACTTGCACTTGACACAGGTTCACTTCAAGAAAATCATCCACAGAGCTTTGTGCTTCCAAGATTTCCATCAGCACGATTACGCCACCAACAAACATTTCAAATCGAAATAGAAGTGGCCAAGTTTTCTTTTTTCAAAGACACTTAAATGAAATTTGCTTGTAGACAATTTCTTTTTTAAAAATTAAATGAAATAAAAGCTCGTGTAAGCAACCCAGTGGCCTGACTACCATTCCCCCTCATTCATCATAGCTCAACTCACAGTTTGCCTCCGTCATCCAACTCTTATTGCCTCCTTCCTGTGGTGCGACTCTCATCTGCAGCCAAACATTCCCTGAGAGCCTTCTATTCCTGGATCCAGCCCGCAGACTCCGCCATGGCTCGAAGCCTAGGGCCAGTCACAGCTCCAGGCCTTGAGCTGCTCACTGCTCTCCCAGTCACAAACTGGTTCTCTCCCACATTTGGGATAGGCTATTTGGAAGGCTGCAGTAGCACTACAGCTGGGGGATTGGGGGGAAAGAGAGAGAGAGAAACGTTGCGGAGGGGGACTCTGACTGGACGAGCATTCTGGGAGCACAATAAATACCAGCATTTGAAACTCTGGCTTCAAAAATACCAATAAAACAGACAACTGACCACATGAAATACCCTGGTAGGTCATATGTGCCAATGAACTACAGGTTGAGCACCCATGCTGTTGAAGATACATCTGTGCCCATGCTGGTAGGTAGCACTGGGTCATAGTGAGTGGGAATATCAGATGATACCAACATCTCTTTCGAGGAATTGAAGACCATCATTGTGCTTCCTCTCAGCGTCATATCTTGCCTTTTGTAACAGCTGGTTTGGTGGCTCATTGATGAAAGCTCAGTTAGGCAGGAACTTTTCCACTCGGTTAACCATATCCTTGAATCGCTGAAGGTCAATCACATTGTAAGGAGCTGTAAATTCCTTGATTGCTCATGTCCTCGGCGGATCAACTCTGACATCATATACATCCATGATATGCCCAAGGAACTTGACAGTCATCTGCAAGAATTCACATTTGCTGTTGAGGTAAATCCTGTAGGCATTGCAGCACAGTTCACACTCTAGTGTCATGTTCTGTCTTAGTGGATTAATGGATCAAGACATTATTCATGTGACACAGGACCTACCCAGTCCCTATTGGATATTTGACATTGTCCCCCGGCAAATTTCTGGCAACTATGCAATGTCAAAGGGTAATCTGTTGAAAAACCTCTTCCATGGTGTAATGAGGATACGAGCAACTTAGACTTCATCAAGGTGTAATTGCCAAAAACCACTATTTGCATCGAGGTTCATGAAGACTGAAGTCTTTGCAGTTTAATTAAGATCTAGTCCGTATGACAAATAACACAAGACGAACTTCGCATTCAACTGCTTTGTTCAGTTGTGTACAATCTACGTAGATTCTGAGATATCCGTTGAGATTCGCCACTGGGGCCATCACTGAACAACAGCTTCTTGGTTCTGTCACAAGTGAAATGACCTGTTGCTTCAGCACAGATTAACTTTCCTCCATACCTTTGCAAGATGGGGAACTTTCTGGGTATGAACAGACACACTTACTTTGTTTCAAGACAAAAAGTAACGTGTTATGCTATCTTCAGCTTTCCAGGTTCTGTGAAGTTGAAGATTTTAAGCTGGTCTTCTCAGTTTCTCTACTCTAAAAATCAGATTTAAATTGGTACAGAGTGAACGAATCTGTTTAGGATCACATATAAGGTTTCAGTGAATATTCCCTATGACCTTCGGTTCTATAGCCCCTGTCCCATGTAGTTTTATGCAACCAAGTTTCAGTCTCAGAAACAACCAAAACTATTGAACCTGTGTCAACATCAATCATGTCTTGTTTCCTTTTACTAGGATATCAGTACTGCAGCAGCTTCAGATTGATTCCTTAATATCACGAAAGCATCACCCTGTTGTTGATATCTCCTATTTTATGGACCTTGTAAGCTTCTTGCTATGGCACATCTTGGAAGTGACCCTTGTCTTTGCAAGAATGGTATTCAATCTCTTTGACACCTGCTTTTTCCCACCACACTGATAAGAGTTAGCTGGAGCAGTTGATGCACACTTTTCTTCCATCCCTGGTTTTGTACTTCCAATTCTCTTTTAAAATCGACATTCTCCACTGAGTAGCTGATTTTTGGGTTATGGTTCTCCCTGTCACTCCAAATCATGGATCAATTTTGTTTCCTGACCTTGTCTTGTCTGTTCAGTTGAATTGCCTTGTTATTAGGAAGTCATCTTTCATCTGCAAGTCATCATAAAACATTTCATCTCGGACTTTGCCAGCAATTCTATCCCTGATTAGTTCTTACTTTAAGCTGCTACAGTCAGTTCTCTTCTGTGAAATCTATATAAATCACTGATAACAAGTATCAACATTTTTTCTATTATTGTTGGATATGCTGATTAAATTTAATCTTCTCAATAATGGTAATTTTTGAATTTGAATGTAGTAGACATTGACTGCTTTTATTACTTTATTGCACATCGATTTTTCTTCATTTATCCCTTGCATTTTGGGGATATCATTCGGAAAAACTGTTGCCTAAAATAGTGTACTGACCAGCCCACTGATCAGCTTTGCAATGAAGTCAGGCATAACATGATATTCTGTCAATCTTTGGCATCAATTCAGCCACACTTCTGCTTTTCTGTAATGGCAAAAAATTTTCAATGTTTGCTGGACTCACTGCCACCAAACAATATTCTTGGTCTTGTACTGCTAAAGAATATTTATAGAGTTTGCAGTGGTAATTAAAGCACTAACTTTTATTTGAAGAACACTTTAATGTGACTTCAATTTTCCACAACGCTGCAAGAGACAGCAAGATCATGTGACACTGCATCACCTCCTACGATATATAATGTGTCTCATTTGCATGTACACTGTCTGACTTAGCAATATACACTACAGTTTGCAGTGTCAGCATAGCCAGTTGTCTCTGCATCAGTTGGTTATGGGCTCATGCCCCACTGAGGGAGTGTTACACCGTCAGAAGCGCTGTCTTTTGGATGATATGTTCAACCAAAGCCCCTATCCGAGTTCCCAAGTGTAAGGGATCCCATGATACAATTTTGAAGGAGACAAGGAAGCTCTCCCTGGTGTCCTTAATAATATTCGTCCCTCAACTAACATCATTAAGATTTATCTGATTATTATTAGTAATATCTGATCATTTAACTTTTTACTACCTGTGGCAGTTTGTTGTGCAAAACACGTCAATTTGTTTCTTACATTACGACGGTGGTCTCACTTCAAAAGAGCTTTATTGACTGTACAGTATTTTGGAACATCTTGAAGTCAGGAAAGATGCTATATAAATGCACTTTTTTTAAATCAGAGTCAACATCTCAAGAAGTGGATGAGAGAAATTTAGAAAGTGGTTTTCAAAATCAAAATTTAACATTGACTACTCTTAACAAATATTTTGAATAGTTTTCAATTCCAGAGGTTATAATAAAAGAGCTAGGATTTCTATAGCTCAAGTTAAATACTGCACTGCAGCCTAGCCTTTTCATAGATGTTAGCTAGAATGTGAATAGAAATGCCTCATTGCATACCCTGCTGCTAATTCCCATCACCATTTAAGAAGCATTCGGAACTGTGCTCTACTCCATTTTGAATACACTGAAATGAAAACTAAAATGTGCAATTATTACATTTTACACAATGATGTGATTGTATAATTCCCATTAGATGTGCAAAGCATAATATGACAAAATGCTTTAGTGATGCCTATCACTCTCAAAAATGATCCTACCAAACAGATCTCAATCCACATGAGCGTTATCTAAATGTTAACCTTTTTCAAATAGATCATTCACGTGTCCATTATTTTAAAGCCTTAAACATAATCTCCATATTATTGAACATCATTAAAATATTTGTTAGCAGTTTTGAATTAGGAAAAGGAAAGATTCTAACTGCAATCCCTCATCCCTTCAGTGATGGCCCGCTTCTTCGTCCTTACTCATGGAATTATAGAATGGTTACCATACAGCCCATTGTGGCCCTGCAAGCTTTTTCTAAGAGCAGTTCACCCTGTCCCACTCGTTTTTTTTCCACACCCCTGTATGTTAGTTTCTTCAGCTGATCATGTAAACTTCGCCTGAAAACCCTTCTAGCAGCTTTGTCACTGTTAAAAATATCTAAACCCATCTCTTTGATCAACCTTTCTGATGATCCAAATAATCCCAACCTTCCTGCATGGGCATGAGTTTCCTGTCATTTATTTATTTATGAAGGGCTTCAGGGCAAATTTTACAGCTTTAAAGAGAACGAGTTGTTATTCTTTAATCCATTTTGTAATACAATGTTACAATTTCAACATAAATATTCAATTATAGTATCAAATGTTGGATAAAAATATCTGTTTATCTTGGCAACACTGGCTTGCCCTGACTGTACACTGAACTGTCCACGCAGACATCATCTCAGTTACTATTCAATTGCTGCCTCTGAATGACATTTAATAATTAACAAGGCAGCAATACATTTGAATTATGTTATTTTTGAGTTTATGTGCCAGTTTTGTTATGGATAAAGAAAACCAATATTCTTGTCATTAAAAACGTCTTATAGCATAGTCAAGTTTAAACATTTCTATCTTTAGATCTTTAGGTTGACTCAAAATATTTCAAAATATCTAAATAAATAGTCAAAGGCTCATTCGCCACTTACTATAGTTTATAAGTGGTGAACACGATTTTGCTTAATGATTTCATATTTCAAACGTTTTTTTCTATTTTTAAACCGTTCTTCGAATTTTGCCAATATACTACAATTCTTTCAAGTCATTTCCTTCTTTAAACAAAACAGCCAAAGGATAACGAACTGATTTTACAACTACTAGAGAAATACTAATGTGGAAATATGCCGCCAAATTCATATTTATTGAATCAACAGAAAGTTTCAAAACAAGATTTGAAATGTTTTACTTTACCGACGTTCTGTACAGCAATTTGTTATTAAATTAGAAACTGCAATTGGTTTGGACAGATTTTACAACGTATTTAGCAATTGTCAATACATTGTCACAAAAAATAAGAAATATCTACCATATGAATAATAATAAGGCATGTTTCTTTTTGCTAGTTATAACCACTGGTCACTCCGTACCTACCTTGCCTTGCTCGGTATTGATGGAGTCTGTGGGCCCGCTGAAGAGGGAGCTTGCCAGAGGCAGGGCTGAGAGAAGCTGGGAGATGAACCCCAGGTTTGAAGGTTGCTTTCTGCCTTTGCCTTGTCCGTATCTGTATCGATAGGACAGGATCAACCCTAGGGAGAAAAAGACGAGGAATGCCCCGAGCACCTCCTTGTTAGCGTAGCTCACGCTTAGTAAGTCATCGCATTTCTTATAGACATAAGTAAACGTCGCAATTCCCAGGAAAGTCCACATTTTTAAATATAGAAGCTCTCTCCTCAAATTTAATTGAACTACACTAATGTTCCATAAGAGTCCAAACAAGTTTTTTAATCTCAAAGCAACCCTAGAACATAAATACAAAATTAAAGTATGATTTGGTACACTCCTTCACGCAAAGGTTTTACAAAAGACGTTCACATAGATTTTTCTCTTAATTATCCCGTAAATGATCTTCACTTCATCCTCGGCTGATTGCTGTGGAAGGAAAAGAGAAACGTAATTCAAATAGGCAGAGAAATACAATTTTTCCACAGTCCAAAAAATACAAGCATACACCTTTTTTTGTTAAATTCAAGTCCGGGTTTATAATCTCTGATTTATTATTTGATGATTTTTTAAAGAAATCTATACATCGGTTATCCCTTATAAGATTAATTTAAGAGGCCAATATGATAATAAAAATTATGGGGCTCAGAAAGCGGCGAGTCGGCCCATCGTGCCCGTGATATCAGTTTTCAATATTTGACAGCAGAAAAGCATTTTCAGTAACCTTACTGTTATGTTTGCAGCATTTTTTGTTTTGTTTGTTGTTTTTGTTCCCGGGTAATGTCTCTTTGCTTCCCGGAGAGAGGAGATGGCAGTATGCTAGGATATAGTCCGAGACAGGACTCCGTTCTGTATCTCCTTCCCTGCCTCTCCAGCTGCCTGGCGCTACCCAGGATATAACAAGATGTGAATGAAGCGGCGGGATAACAACGTGGTCCCGCTCCCTCAGTCCTGCTGCCTGTCGAGGCTCTGCACCAATCAAGATCCGGCGTGCCGGTGAGCAGAGCTCACGCTATCCGGGTACTGTCCAATGAGAGCCAACCGCAGGGAGGGCCCGCCTTCTCCCGTCTCCTAGCATGATGTGATGTCACAAAGAGGGAGCCGCAACAATAGCATCCCTCCGTCACTCGTCAATTCAATCAGGCTCCCCTGTCCATAGCATTGAGTGAGAGTCTGTTCCCAACACACAGCAATCACTGAATGAGCCATTACACTCCCCTTTTTGAGCCTGCTCTGCCTTTCAATCTCACCTTGCATCGTCTTACTGTGGTCTCAGCTCGTCCACATTCCTCGGAGATAGCGAGGACTGTGGATGCTGGATGTCAGAGTCGATAACGTGGAGCCGGACGTGTGCAGCAGGTCAGAGAGCATAAGAGGAGCAGATTCTAATGAAGGGTCCCGACCCGAAACGCCGACTTTCCTGCCCCTCTGACGCACTCTGACCTGCTGTGCTCTTCCTCCACATTCCTGTCTGCCTTCTGTTCCTTCACACCGTGCCTCACTCCACCAACCCCATAATCCTTATCTGTAAGAAACATATGTACATTCAATGATAACAAGGTGTAGAGCTGGGTGAACACAGCCGGCCAAGCAGCATCAGAGGAGCAGGAAGGCTGACGTTTTGGGTCTGGACAACTTTCTGAATAAGAGTTCAGATCCGAAACGTCAGTTTTCCTGCTCCTCTGATGCTGCTTGGCCTGCTGTATTCATCCAGCTCTACACCTTGTTATCTCAGATTCTCCAGCATCGGCAGTTCCCACTATCTCTGACTTAATAAGGACTGTAAAGTTGAATACTTTATACTTATCTCTTTTTTTTTGCCTTTATATTCTATGTTTTGGTTTATTTTTCTGTGTTTTAAGGTGGTGCTTTTTACTGTATTTTGTAGCAATATAAATGTGACAATAAAAAAAATCAAAATAAATGAAAGTTCCACAGGCTGACAATCTTCTATGGGATGGCACAGTAGCTCAGTGATCAGTACTGCACTTGGGTGAGTGTCTGTGTGAAGTTTGCATATTGTCTGTTTGGGTTTCCTCCAAGTGTTCCAGTTTCCTTCCACAGTCCAAAGATGTGCAGGATTGGTTATGCTAAATTTCCCCATAGTGTCAAGGGATAGTCATGCCACATGGGTTAACCATGGTAATGGGGGTAGGGTGGGGTGCTGGGTCTGAGTGGGATGCTCTTCAGAGTGTTGGTACAGACTCAATGGGCCAAATGTCCTCTTTCCCCATGTGGGCATTCTAAATTCCAAAAGAAACTCACCATCCTAAGTGGAATACCTGATTCTAGGCTCCTCCACAAGGGGAAAGTCCTCACCACGTACACCCAGTCAACGCACTAATGAAGTATTCCTCTTTACCAACAAACTCTCTGCAATGAAAACAACAAGTGCTTTTGCTACACTTTGAAGTCACGTTCTCTATTCACCCACACAAGACTACAAGATATCGGACCAGAAGTGAGCCATTCAGCCCATCAATTCTGTTCTGCCATTCTATGAAATAATCAGAGCATTGGGAAACAATCAAAAAGTAATCGTGAGATTACAGACCAACATGTTCCAGTAAAAGTGAAGGGTAGGATACACAGGTACAGAGAACCCTGGATGTCAAAAGATGTATTGGATTGGATAAGAGAAAAAGGAATCTTATATTAGATACCAAAGGCTCAAAATAGGCCCTTGAGGAGTACAGAAAGTGTAGGTTGTTGCTTAAAACAGAGGAATCAGGAGAGTGAAGAGGGTATTGCAAAAGCATTCATGGGTATCATAAGGAAGGATGAGAGATGGTGCAGGGGAGATTCATCATGATGTTGCCTGGGCTGGAGTGATTCAACTGTGAAGAGAGACTAGATAGGCTGAGTTATTTCCCAGAGAAAGAAAATTGAGGTGGTGGATGTGATTGAGATGTACATAGACAGGAAAAATATTTCCTCTTAGTAGAGAGGTGAATCACCAGGGAGCACAACTTTAAAATAAGGAGCAAGAGGTTTAGAGGGAATTTGAGGAAAATGTTTCTCACCCAATGGGTAGTAGGTACCTATAATTCATTGCTGAAAGAATGGTAGAGTCAGAAACCGTTAAAACATTTACAAACTATTTAGATGAACACTTGAAATGCCACAGCATACAAGAATATAGGCCAAGTGCTCGAAAATGGGATTAGAATAGATGCATTAAAAAAAGCTGGAGAAACTCAGCAGGTCTGTGGCGAGAAAACAGAGTTAATGTTTCACATCTAGTGACCGAAACATTAATTCTGTTTTCTTTTCATGGATGCTCCTGGACCTGCTGAGTTTCTCCAGCTTTTTTTAATGCATCTATTCTAAACCCATTTTTGAGCACTTGGCCTATAGTCTTGTATGCTATGACTCTACCATTCTTTCAGCAATGAATTACAGGTACCTACTACCCATTGGCTGAAAAACATTTTCCTCAAATTCCTTTAAACCTCCTGCTCCTTATTTTTGTTTATTTCAGATCTCCAACATCCATAGTTCTTTGTTTTATTTTAGAAGAGATACATGAGTGACGCAGACACATTGGGCCAAAGAGCTTCTTTCCCTGCTGTTTGACTCTTTCTCTCTAACCCCCTTACTCCCTGAATATCATCAGGAAGTTAATATTGGGGCCAATGTATCAGTCACTTGTCCCTGCAATGTGTGCAATGTATGAATGCCATACTCTGCGCTGTAAACAATGTGTGAGCCCCTTACTTCCACACTGTACTTCTTATCCTTCCCTTTGTACTTTCCCACCTTCCCTCCACACTTAGTGGGCTGGGTTTTATGACTAGGGCACAAATATTCAGCTTGCTGCTTTTTTGCCAGCTCACCTCACAGCTATTTAATGGCCGTTAGGTCTTTAATTACCTTAAGCTGGGCTTTCTGTCGCCTACCCCAATCAGGTGTAGATGTCCCACGTCCAAGAGCTGCCGATTTATCAAATGACTGGTAGCTCTTTGGTCCCACTACAACACAAGGAGTGGTTGCCACTTCTGGGACTTCACCCATTCCCAACAACAATGGCTATTGAATCCCTTGAACCTGCATCACCATTCAATATGATTATGACTGAAGTCAAATCTGCATTCCCAACTACCCCAATAGCCTTTCAACTCTTTGGAAACAGACTCTTTACATCTAACCTATCAACCCCCTCAGGTGAAACATAAGGCACAATAGGATTGAAAGAAGATTAATGACTTTCTGCACTTTAGAAAGACAGTGTAACATCTTCTCTCTGCTACATCACACTTACAGGGACACCTTTCGCTTAACTCTTTGCTAATGCACATGTTTCACACCAGTACTCCTGGATTACAACTGTCACTATTGCATGCATCATGTCCATACAAAGGCTCTCAACAAATCTCATCTTCTACATCTACTAACCCTTCCTGCCCTAGAAGCTTCCTACTCATTCCTGGGAACACCTCACCACCTCTCCTGATGCTGCATCAACATTATTAGCTTTCCCACCCATGTCTGTCACACTCAATCTCTCCCTTTGTCCAGCTGTAATTCCCAGAATGTTGTAGTTGACCTCCAGGACCGACCATGGCCCAATTCCTGAACTGCAAGGACATTGGTCCCTAAATTCTAGTGGTACCAAGTGCCTAACTGACCATGACCAATCCCCCAATCTGTAATCAGACAAGCCCCTTGACTGACTGTGGTAATGACCTC
Organism: Rhincodon typus; assembly: GCF_021869965.1. Taxonomy (NCBI): domain Eukaryota; kingdom Metazoa; phylum Chordata; class Chondrichthyes; order Orectolobiformes; family Rhincodontidae; genus Rhincodon; species Rhincodon typus. The sequence goes on from NC_063335.1 coordinate 44,929,820, forward strand.
CGAATGATTGTAGTCCCCTTGGCTCCACTAAAGACTGCGTCCTTTGACATTCAAAAACAGTCATTTAATTGAAGCATGGCAGTGTGTTTGTTGCATTAGCTGTCAACACATGCTGCAGTTGTGACATTACTTAGCCTGCTGCTGCATTGCAACAGGTCAACCTCTTGACTGTTCAGTGCACACAACCATGATAAGCCATCTACCTTTCCCTCTGTGATAAAAAAGCAATGTAAACCACAGAGACTGACAACCTCCAGCACCAAGAAATGACAAAATATGCATCCTGTGTAGATGCATGAGATTGATCCGTGTCCCTACATGCAAAGAATCCTGGCAGAAGCATACAAGTCTTAAGTGTGTCCCTGAGTTCCAAAGTGAAGTCCTGAGGGCTGAAGTGTTGTGAAAGGTGGCATGAGAGTAGGCATGATAATATGATAAGATTGGTGGTTTACTGATGTGGACTTGCATGGATAAAGGGTGGGAGAGGACAGCATCATGGAGCATGCACGAACATTGTGGTGAAAACAGAGTTGAATGAAGGCCTGGAAAGGCAAGCAGCAAACTGCTGCTGCTGGTGGCTACACTAACTTTCCTAGCATAAATTTTTTCCAACTAGTTTCTTGGGGAAGAGGAGCAGCATTGGAAATGGCATATAAATGAGATGAGTTGGGCTGATAATGAGTTGTAATTGCATGGAAATGAGTAGTTTTTGCTTAAAAGTGAGATTCTGAACTCGCCTTTTAAACTTTAAGGAGAAAATCAGAGAAGTTGTTATCAATATCAAAATTCTGATTTCTTTTCATTCTCATCTGATTCTCTCATCTGTCTCACCATTGCCCATGTGACTTAGGAAGCACAAAACTTCTCCCTTAGACCCCAGACTGCTGCTAATGGTAAAGCAGTTAAAATTGGGGATGTGCAAGAGACCAGAGCTGGTGGAGTATAAAGATGTTGGAGCTGTGTGGGACAATGGAGGTGTGCAGGGATATTAGCTGGATCTAAGATGGATTTGAAAATAAGGCTGAGAATTTTAAATACAAACCATTATCAAATAAAGCCATAACCAGAAGTAAAATGTAAGCATGAGCTTTAATTAACTAAATTCTCCAGAATGTATGCCTGTGTAATCGGTGACAGAATGTCCATGAACCTATTGGAAATTTCAATTTGCAGTTTTCACTTACCCTAGTATGCTTCATACTGTCATAAATTGAGCTTTGAAGTCTTGAACACTGGGCAGCTCACAAAAACATGTTTTTTTAGAAGTTTAACTGATGTAACCTCCTTATTGCCTGAATGAAATATAGACTGACCAACTTTCCAAAAACAAATCCAACACTCAAAAATATGTTCTGGATTAGAGAACTTCAAGATAGCATTGAATTCACCATTAACCTTCCAAATTCAGTTGTAAGGATTACTGATACATTTAATCACTTGCTTCTTTCTTTGTTTGGCCAACCTTCAGAAAAATCAAGAGTCATTCCTGGGGGCACTCAGGAAACTTCTCAATTTTCGGTGTGACCCGAAACGTCAGCTTTCCTGCTCCTCTGATGCCGCTTGGCCTGCTGTGTTCATCCAGCTCTACACCTTGTTACCTTCCATAGGAAGAAGCTGTGCAGAGACTATGAAGCATGCTTGTGGAGAAAGTCAGCAGCAACTGTGTTATTCTACTTTCCTGAATTCAATGTAGGATGCATTTTAATGATCTAAGCAGATAACCAAAGTTGAGAGTAATGATATACTTAGTGACATCCTGTTACGTGCATCGATACACCCTCCATCTGCCCTGCCAGGTCTACTCTATCACATCACTCCTCACACCCAATTATCTATGGAGATGCACTCATCACTTTCCACTTAAGCATTTCCTCCCTTTCCTTTTCCATCCACTATTGTTGAACATCATCGTTATACAATATCATGCCTTTCCCTCACAGTCACCCTCATCTAATGCACTCTATTTGTTTGAGGAACACACGCAATTGCACTCACTTGTAGCTGTGTTTTGAAGAGAACAGAGAACACATTGGGGAGGTAGAGAAATGAAGGTGGCCCGAAATAGATCACTGCAGAGGAGGAGGCACAGTGGAATTTCAGCAATGCTGGCCATTGGAAATGGAGAGATAGTGAACCTTAGTGACATATTTAGATAAAATGTACCCATAAATCCTATGGTGCCCATTCACATTGATTTGATTTCAGCAACAAGAAACATATGATCATTTCCATTATGATAATTTGTAACATTTTTACCTCACTAAATTTGGTACACGTCTTCTATCTCCCACAGGGTCTTTGTGAGTGCAGCAGAATGAGGGCATGTTCAAGGGGATGCTTCGTTGAAGACTAATAATTTACTAATAATTCAAGGTGATCTTCAAACTCTCAATTTTTCAGTAAAAGAGAGACACACATAGCCCCATCAAAGTAATTCTTTAACGTGTCAATTGTGTAAGAATACTGCCTGTCTGTTCACAGCACTGATGAAAATATTCTGTAATCTTTTCTTCCTCAGTCTCTAAGGTTTGATAGTGTTGTATGGGTGCTGGGGTGATTGCTGGTATAATTAAATATCTGGTCCATATGTGTTGTCTTTCTGTGTACACTAGTCTGGAGTTCCCCATTGTTCTTGTGTTCCTCCATTACGTCCAGAAAGGAAGGTTGGGTTTTCAGTTCAGTAGTCGCTTTGAGTTGGTTAGACTGCTCCAACTTTTATTAATTTTTACCTTTAAAAGCTCCTTTTGATGTGCAACAGTAAGCTTTTCCAGGTTACTCCACAGTTCGAGAAGTTTTATTGTTTTCTACCTGAAAGGGCCATTGAGCATTTCCATGGCTTGTTCACAGAATTGTTAATATAAAAGCAAAATACTGCAGATGTTGGAAATCAGAAATAAAAACACAAAATGCTGGAGAAACTCAGCAAGACTGGCTGCATCTGTGGAGAGAGAAACATTGTCAATATTTCAAGTCTGATATGACTCTTCAGATCTTGTGCCATTCAGCCCATTGTGTTTGCACTGGCTCTCTGAATATTTTAAACTTTGTGCCAATCCCCTGACTTCTCCCCTTAACTCTGAACATTAGTCCTATTTAAATAATCAGGCCATGCCCTCTTGAATACCTCTCTTAAATCTGCCTCCTCCATATTTCCAAGCAGCGAATTCCATTACCATAATCACTCACAATGTAATACAGTGTTTTTTCTCACCTTGCATTTGCTTCTATTGCAAAATATTTTGAAACTGTGCCCTCCAGTTCTTATATAAGTGGGAACAGATTCTCCATACCCACACTGTCCAGACAACTCATCATTTTGAAAACTTGTACCAAATTTCCTCTTTGCCTTCTCATGTCCGTGAAAACAGTCCCAACTTCTCTAAACTTTCCTCATAACTTAAATGTCTCATCCCCGAAATCACTCTTGTGTATTCCCTTCTGTATTCTCTCCAATGCATTTATATCCTTCCAACAGTATGGTGTCCAGAACTGTCCACAGTACTCTGGCTAAGGTTAGCTCTGTCTTATATAAGTTCATAATATCCACAATGCACTTGTATTCTATACCCTTAGTTATGAAGCTTAGAAAATTTTATGCTTTAATAACAGCTTTCTTCACCTGTCCTGCCACCTTTAATGACTTATGTACATATACACCCCTGACTCACTACTCCTGCAAACCCTGCAGTAAATTTTATTTTTTGCTGTCTCATTTTTCCTTTTTTTTTGTATTTAAGTGCTTCACCTCACACTTCTCCATACTTGAACTATATGTGTCAAATTCCTGTCCACGCCACCAAATTGTCAAGGTCCTTTTGAAGTTCTATGTTGTCTTCTTCACAGTTTCTCAATTCTCCCAAGCTTTGCATCATCTGCAAACTTCAAAATTATTTTCTGCACAGATATATCAGGAAACATCATGGAGAACTCTACTATAAACCTTCTTCTAGACAAAAAATACCATTAACTATTACTCTCTGTTTCCTATTCCTCAGGCAATTTAATATCCACATCGCTACTGTACCTTTTATTTCATAACTGATAACATTCCCCACAAGTCTTGTGTGGCACTGTATTGCCTTTTGAAAGTCCATGTATACAACATCAACAGCTTTCCCCTCACAAATCCTTTCCTTTATCCCTTCAAAAATCTCCAAATGGTTAGCAAGATGTGATTTTCCCTTAACAAATCCATGCTGATCCTTCTAAATTAATCCACATTTTTCCATGGGAATATAAATTCTATCTGAATAATCATTTCTACAAGTTTCTCCTTATCTTCTTGTATTTGCTTTTTCACTTCCCTCTGAACCTCCTGTACTAGTTTGGTTCTCAATTGTATTTACTACCTGACACCTATCATAATCACAATTTTTCATCTTTAATTTAATTTCTATCTCTTTTCTCATTCAAGGATCTCTGGATTTGTTTGTCCTGCCTTTTCCTTTTTAAGGAATATACCTTGACTGGAAACAAACCATCTCTTTTTTACAGGAGAGTAATGAGACTCCAGCTACCCTTATGTAGTTATTAATTTGTGAACATTAAATATTGGCAAGATCCTAACTTGGTCTTTTAGCATATTTTTCTTTATGGATAGCCTTTTATTAGCTGCTTACAGTCATTGAACTACAACTTGATGGGCTGTTTCTGGATGTATCAATTACATCATAATGTTCCTCGTACATTGTAAGGATGTGCTATATACAGTTGATTTCTTCTAATAAAATGGGGTAATATCCACTCTGCCTGAAGTTTTGGTGTGTATGCTTGAGCCCTGTGATCTCTTTTATGCATGATTGAATATCTGTTCGTAGCTTCACAATCTGAGGCTTCAAAAATGGCAGTCACCTCACTGTCTGTGGAAAGACTTGAAGTTTCTCTTGTATTCTTTTCTGATTGAGCTACAATAAGTTGCTGATCCTTTAAGTGTTTTATGGGTGTAGCCAAAATTTCCAAATTGCTGTGGGCAGTCCAAAATCCCTGATCTCTTAGTCTTTAAAGCATACTTGTGGTGGATGCTCAGCATCAAGGGAAACTGCAAACTTGGCATGTGCCACCCATCAGAAACCTAATCGTGGAAGCCCAACTGTACTACCATTTATGCCATATCTCAACCAGATGAGTTGTTTAACAAATCTTAGGCAGAAGGTTTCAACAGATCTAGAGAGGCTTTTTAGTATGTCCCAGCCAGAGAATGAGCAATTAACTGCAGAAAACATTTTGCTAGAATCGATGAGTAATTTCACATTTAGAAACGAAACTCTTGAAAAAGGTAACAGAAATCTTTGCAGAAGACCTCACACATGAAAAAACTTGAAGAAGGAGGCTCTGACGTCCTATTGTAATATTTAATGCCTTCAGGCCAGAAAAGGCAGAGTCAGGAAGATAAATGAATTTTCCATAATTATAATTTGTTGTACTGGTGATGACATTGCCAAACTTCCCAGAATTTCAGAACTCAAATCTCCGAAACGACTCTCTCAATTATTCAGTAATATATAAAGTGATTGTTTCCGATGCTGCAAAAGGCAGATGCCTTGTACTGGTCCTTGCTATGTTGCATTTATATAAGTGATTTCAAAGGTGAAATTTGTTGTTTTACCTGTCCTTTTTTCAAAGATCAATTCCAAAAGCAGTTGTTGCACCTCCAACAGAATTTTGTGCAAACCACAGCTTAGATTTGGCAAAATTTGAATGAGATCAGCTTTTAAAATGAATAAAATACTCTCCAAAGGAAGAAGACTCAAAGTTAATTTTCGGCCTTTTTTTATGAGTTATGTCCAGATTATAAACAAAAGGAAAAGGGCACTTTTTGCGTGGTACTGAATGATAAGTGGGTGTTGCTTAATTGATTCACAAAACACAAACCAGACGCTGAGGACCTGCCTGCTTGCTCAACATCACTGGACTGCGCCTGGTGGTCACATGCTGAGTTGACAGGAAGGAAATCATATGATCAACATGGAAGAGCTGGTCTGAGCAGTGTGTGTGTGGGAACCCTGGTAAAAGAGAAGGACTCGCGGTGTGGAAGAATTCCTTCCCTGTATTGTACCAGTGCAAAAGATGCGGGGGGCCAGCAGCGTAGACTGAGTGACTCCGTCCTTGGGTTTATATCGTCCCTTTCTGCTCGCTGCTGCTGGGAAAGGCTGCAGACAGAAGGGGAAGCATGATAACAGAGTCGGTGCAATAAATCCAGAGGTATCCGGCTGTTCTTTCAGTGCAAGGGCTGGTCTGCCTCAGTTGCTGCTGCCGACCCCCCACCCCCTGGGGCTGTGGGGGGGTTCCCCCCCCCCCCCCCCTCCACCATGGTAGACTTCTTGGCAGAGAACAATCTCTGCGGGCAGGCAATTCTCAGGATCGTGTCCCGCGGTAACGCCATCATAGCAGAACTTTTGAGACTGTCCGAGTTTATCCCGACCGTTTACAGACTCCGAGACAAGGCCGAACAGCAGAAGTATGGAGATATCATCTGCGACTTCAGTTACTTCAAGGTGAGAACTGTTGAGTCTTCAGTATCCTCGGACATGCTGTTGGTATCTGCTGGAAAACGATCAGATTAAAGGTTCATTACAAAGCTTATCTTTGCCCACCGATATTAATGTGACGGATTTAATGTTTTGCACAGTTGCCACCTATCAGGCTTTTTAAGATTCACCAAATCCTCATTGACTCCCAAACCTGGAAGCAGTAATCTTTATAACTAGAGTACAGTAATGATAGAGATCATGGGCAGGCATTAAAATGGAAGAAAAATACAGGGAGCAAAATAAACATTGAATTGTCACCATTTAAAATCATGTGGGTGAACTATTAATCACATTTGACTCCCTGTGTAAAAAAAATCTTGTGCACTTCCTGCCCAAAAACTGTACTTCCTGTCGTCACCATGTTTAGTTTTATTTTCCAATGACAGTGTACGTTACTACATCACCATGCCCCCATTCAGTTTTAAAGCTTTTTTCCCTATTCAATTTTCGAGTTTTCTTAAATCGTAGAATGACTTGCATTTATGTAGCATCTTCTGAACATATGAGTGTTTTGCCACCAGTGAAGGACTTGTGAAGTTTCAATGCTGTTTTTAAGTAAGAAAAACAATAATTGGTGTACAGTAAGCTCCATCAATGACTAGATCATTGGTCTAATGCATTGGTCGGTAGGTATTGGCTATATCACTGGTGAGAACTCCCCTCCTTTTCTTCAAAATAGTGCAATGAAATATTTTTATGTGCATGTTTGGGGCATTTTAACTGAAAAGTATTCGGTAAAAATAGACTCAACTAGTTGTTGACTTGTGCATCAAAACAGAGTGTTTGCTCCTGATGCAGCAGTTAGGGTACTGCCATTAAAATGGCCACTGATCCTGTCCATATATGAGCATTTGCACGCATGACATCAAGCCATTAGTGACATACATGCCTGCAGTGTAAAGGCTGTCTAGCTTGCGGTGCACTTTTAAAAAGTGCTGCATTTTAAAATAATTTAAGAGTGCAAGTTGAATTTGCTGTATCTTAAAACTATTATCTCTGAAAAGAATATGGACCTTTTAAAGTCAACGATTTGCTATAAACTGCAGACAGACTGATTTCTGCACAATTCAAAAGAAATGTCTTCTGCCAAAAGATTAAATGAAAGCGCTGATGTTGGGTGCTTATTTTTGTAATCAACTTCTCCGATCATATTGTGACACACTTCCAGAGCAAGTGGGACTTGAACCTGGATCTACCAGCCTTTTGGGCTATAAACTTAATAGTAGGCTGTGGGGGTCCGAGGTTCAGTTGCATGGAAAATTATGGAAAACATTAAGGGGGGAGGGGTCCTCAGCAGAAGTTAATAAAGTTTCCAGAACAAGTAATAGAACAGAGTATGGAAAGGGTCAGGAATCTAATTTCAGGCACAGCAGATAAGGGGACAACTAGGATAAGGGTGGTCAATGCAGGACTGACGGTGTTGTATTTAAATGCATGAGGTATACGAAGTTAGGTAAATGAACTTGTTGCGCAGATTGAAATTGGCATGTACGCTGCAAGGGATGAGAACTGGAACTAAATATCCAAGGATATGAGTCCTCTCGAAAGGACACCCACATGGGTAGATAGGATGGGGTTGCCTTGTTAGTAAGAAATCAAATTAAATCAATAGCAAGAAGCAATATAGGCTCAAAATGCGTAAAATCTATGTTGGTGGAGTTGAGGAACTGCAAAGGAAAAAAGACCCTGATAGGAGTTATTCACAGGCCTCATAGCAGTAGTCAGGATGTGGGGCAGAAAATTACTGGGGAGATAGAAAAGGCATGTAAGAAAGGCACCATTACAATAATCATGGGGGGCTTCAATGTACTGGGAATATCTGGTATGTCTGGAGCAGCTTCTGGTAGAGCCCACTCAGGAACAGACATTTCTGGATTTGGTGAGGTGTAATGAGGCATATTTGATTAAGGAACCTGTAAGGGTCAGTGACCATAATATGACAGAATTCACCCTGCTGTGTGAGAGGGAGAAGCTGGAATCAGCTGTATAATGGTGTTACGGTTGAGTAAAGATGACTATAAAGAAATGAGGGAGCAGCTGGCCAGAGTTGATTGGAGGGGGAAATGATGGAGCTGCTATGGCAGGAATTTCTGGGGATAATTTGGGAGGCACTGCAGAAATCCTTCCAAAGGAAGAAGAAACAGACTAAGGGGAGGACAAGGTAACCATGGCTTACAAGGAAGTCAGGGACAATATAAAAGCAAAAGAAAAACATGTAATGTGATGAAGGTGATTGGGAAGCCTTAAAAACCAGCAGAGAATAACTTTTTTAAAAAAAAAAGCAATAAGGTGTGGAGAAGATGAAATTTGAGTAAGCTAGATAGTAATAAAGAACATCACAAGAGGTTTTTAGATGTATAAAAGGTAAGAGAGAGACAAGGGTAGACATTGGCCTGCTGGAAATGTGACTGGAAAAGTAGTAATGGGGAATAACGAAATAGCGGAGGAACTGAATAGGTACTTTGCATCAGTCTTCATGGTGAGGACACCAGCAACATAGCAAAAACTTCAAGAGATATAGTGGCGAGTGTAGTGGCCATCACTAAGGAGAAGATGTTGGGAAGCTGACAGGTCTAAGGGTGGATAAATCTCCCAGATCAGATGGACTACATCCCAGAGTTTTGAAGGAGATAGCTGAGGAGACTGTAGAGGCATTGGTGGTGATCTTTCAGGAATCACTGGATTCAGATAGGGTCCTGAGAGGACTGGAAAATCGCTAATGTTACACCTCTGATTAAGAAGGAAGGGAAGCAGCAGACAGGAAACTATAGAACGGTTAGCCTAACCTCAGTTGTTGACAAAATTTTAGAGTCCATTGTTAAGGATGAGACTGCGGAATACTTGAAAGTGTTGGTAAAATAGGGTGGAGTCAGCACAGCTTTGTCAAGGGGAGGTCATGCCTGACATTCTGTTAGAATTCTTTGAGGAGCTGATGACCAAGTTAAACAAAGAAAAGACTGTGGGCCTGACCTAGTTGGATTTCCAGAAGTCCTTTGACAAGGTGCTGCACAGAAAAATACGAAATAAGACAAGATCTCACGGTGTTCAGGACAAGGTATGGGCATGGATAGAGGATTGGCTGACTGGCAGAAGGTAGTCAGTGGGGATGAAAGGGTCTTTCTCAGGATGGCAGTTGGTGACTAGTGAGTTCTACAAATGTGGGCCCCAAAGTTGCTGTTAGTTTTTTAATGGAGTATTGGTGACAAATACTGGCAGTTTTGTCATTGTTATCCGTTCAAAATTTGTGGTCATGGATGAACTGTTGCTCGAATTTATTTTGCCAATAAGTAGTGAGATGCCTATGGATAAACATATGGATGATAATGAAATAGTGTAGGTTAGATGGGCTTCAGATTGGCTTCACAGGTCGGCGCAACATCGAGGGCCGAAGGGTCTGTACTGTGCTATTATGTTCTATGTTCTATATTCTATATTCTATTCTTCACCTGGGGAAACGTGAGTGACATTGGAATAAAAGAAAAATCAGGGCAATGTCATCCTGGGCTGCTGTTGTGCTCTGGTAGCTGATTTAAATAATTTAATCACATTTAGTTTCTTCTCAACGAGTGATTAGAATACATAATTTTTGCAGAAAGCCTCTACTATCGTAACACAATTGATCTCCTTTCAGGGTCCTGAGTACTATGAAGGCAAGTTGGAAGCTAAGCCAGAACTTCAGGATTTGGATGAAGAATTTCGTGAAAATCACATTGAAATATTGACGAGATTTTACCTTGCCTTTGAAAGTGTTCACAAATACATAGTTGATCTGAACAGGTAATTTTTTTGTACATGTCTGCTACTAATAATTACACTTAGAATTAACATGGAATTCAACTCTTCATGAATTAGTGAATCAGGTTTGGATGCCAGGATTAATTTGGAATATTAGTAGATGATGAGGAATTTTGTTTTCCTGTCTGAGAAGTAACTGTATGAAATTCTTTGTCATAAAAGAAAGCCTGATAGATCTATGGCAAGTTGTGAACAAAATTTATGGTGTGCAGGACAACGTACCTCCTTATTAAATCCCAATTCTATTTGTGTGATCCATCCAATGATGCCGCACAAATGATTTAATTGAATCTAATCCATGGAAATGACCCTTACTTCTGCTTGGAGTTAGGTTGACTTTTCTTGTCCCATGACATGGTTCTCAATCAGTTACGTGTGTATATGCGAGGAGTGTATGAGCTTTGTCACGGGAATGGGGAGAAAGTTCCTTTACTGGGTCAAAGATCCTGCTGATTTATATCTAAATAAGTATGATAGATCTGTGGCGAGATGTGAACAAAATTTGTGGTGTGCAGGATAAATGTACCTCTTACTGAATCCTAATTCTATTTGCGTGATCCATCCAATGATGCTGCATAATGTACTTCTGCTAAAAGAAGTTTCCCCAATTGCAGAAGTCATACAAGCATGACAAAAAATATCTCATGGTACAGTGACCACTGGCTTGAGGCACTTCTCCCAGGCTCCTAGGGATAGGCTGGAGCTCCTTAGTGCCAGAGATGGCAGCAGGAAGCCCTCCCATCAGATCAAGGCAACCTGGAGGGAAATAACAGAAGGTCAGTGCCTGTAGGCCTTGCAAAAGAACTGGGATCTGTGCTGAGAAAGGATAAATGATTTGCGCTTCAGAAGGGTAAGCGGCACTGTCTGTTCACTCCAAAGTGTAACTGAAAGTGCGGAGGGATATCACTTCGGAGGACTACTTACAGGACTCGGCACCAGATGGAATATGTGACTGAATGTATGACATTTATGCTGTCACTATTGTACCAGTTACAGGACAATGTGGTTAGTACTTACTCACACTCACTGGGAGGGAGGAGCTGGCATTGGCAGGCATTCAGCTAAAATGCTCAAGCACCCATTGGGATAATACTCCGTGAGCTGTTTTCTCCTGTGGAAGCAATGTCAGAAAGGAGACACCATCGCAGCATTCACCTGTGCCTTCCATCAGCACACACACATTGACTTCAGCTTACAAAAGGGAAATCATGTTTGACAAATCTACTGAAATTCTTCAAGAATGTGACTCATAGAGTTGATGAGCGGGAGCCATGGGTGTAGTTTATTTGGACTTTCAGAAGGTTTTCAACAAACTCCTACACAGGAGGTTTGCATGTAAAATTAAGCCATGTGGAAATTGGGGATAGTGTATTGAGACAGAGAGGAAACAAAGTGTAAAAATAAACGGACCTTTTCCAAATGGCAGACTGTGACTGGTGGAGTACTGCAGGGATCAGTGCATGGCAGATGCAGGATAATGTGGATAAATGAGGTTATCCACTTTGGGAGTTAAAAACATGAAGGTGGATCATGACCTGAAAGGCTGGCTATAAATTGAGAGAGGGGAATGTGCAAAGAGCTCTGGGTGACCTTGTACACCGGTCACTGAAGATAAGCACGCAGCTGCAGCAAGCTGTCAAGAAGGCAAACTACATGTCAGCTTTTATAGAGAGTGGATTTGAGTACAGGAGTAGGGATGTCTTGTTACAATAATACCAAGCCTGGCTGAGACCACACCTGGCGTATTGTCTGCTGTTTTGGTCTCCTTCAAGAGAGGGCAGCAAAGGTTTATCAGACGGATTCCTGGGATTGCAGAACGATGTATGAGGCAAGGTTGAAGTGGTTATGACCATATTTGCTGACATTCAAAAGAATGAGGGGGCATCTGACAGAAACCTATAAAACCTTAACAGGACTAGACAGGAAGAAGGTTTCTGATGACGGGAATGTCTGGACGTGGTGGTTGCTTTGGATCACTCTCTAGTTCTAGTGTATGCAGTCTCTCATTCAGCAGCAGGTGTAAGTAGTTAGCCGCTTCACAGGACAAACTAAAGCTTCTGCAGCATTACCTCTTGCTTGTCTGAACATGGCTGCATTGTCTCTAATATATTTGATTTCTGGCCAATACTGGCTGTTACCCAGGCCCCTATTGCCAGAATGCTGCATTTCCAGAGGTTTGACTGCTACCCCTGTTTACGCTACTCTGGCCATTGAAGCTTTTAGCTCTGACCTTTCCTGCACCCATTTGTTCTCAGCTTGACCCTGGCCTGGTTGTTTTGAGCCATTGGCGTGCAGGCCTGAGGTAGTGTGTGAACAGAATGCATTGACCCATCTTGTCAAAAAACTTCCCAGCCATCCCCAATCCCTTAAGCCAAGGCTAAGCCCTATACATAGAATCTATCCTCTCCTGATCTCTTTCCCCACCCATGAGGCTGATGGCCATCCTCAAAGGTCACAGATGGGTCATCCTTTCTGTTAACCCTCTCCTGGCACCCACCAACATCAGCCATATTTCACTGCCATGTGTCTTTATTATTCCTCTGCTGTAACACTGTATATGTTAATTCCTGCACTTACCCCAGGGACCATGCCAGTTAATTTAACTGTGCCTCTCCCAATTCCTCCCATTCTTCGTCGCCTGTGTCCTGATGTTTCACAACACCTCCACACCATGAGACCATCTGATATGTACCTCTGATGCTAGAATTACTTGTCCAAATTTAATTGTCCCTTCTGATTGTCACAGTACCTTCTCCCTCCCAGCATGCTACTTTGAACCAACAGGAGCTAGCTGTCCATATCATCCACTTCACCTTTATAGATCCATGTGCCTACAATGCTCCCTGCCCAGAATGCCCATACGCTGCCTACAACACACATCCGATGTGTTTACATTTCTACTCTGCCCAGGACAGTCAGGCCTGTTTTCTTCTCTGGATAGTCTTGACACTTCCCCACTGACCGGGCCTTGTGCAACCTCCTCGCAGCTTGGACCAGTGGCATCTGATCTCGATCAGTATTGCAACATGTAATAATGATTCCCAAGAAGGACAAAGTAGCCACTACTCGTTCTGAAGACAAGGACACAGTTTACCTCAAGGTGTCCATTTCCTGTCAGCACGTGTGTTTTGCTTATTTGCAGAGAACTTAATTGGGAAGTGAAACTTAATTCCGAAGACCTGGCCTTTTAATGAGCATTCAGGACTTGCAATGTGTGCTGAAAGGCTTCCTGATGCTTATTGTCAGGTAGCTTGACCAGCCTTTAAAGCTCCTAGAACATAATAGCAAAAGTTCTTGTTTCAGTATTCTGAACTTCAGCCTTCCACCCAATTATATTCCCCTGCCTGCCTGCCTGCCTTCCTGCTGTGGGACCAGTGCAAGATTACGTCCAGTGTGTGGACCATACTGCAGAACAAACCAATTTATGCAGCTGTAAATTCCAAATGGAGGAAATAATTTCATGCAATGGTGTCTTGGCTTTAGTTGTTGAGTTAAATTTGTAAATCACATTGAATTCTACTTTTCCGTTGGATTGTTTCAGATTTCTTGACGATCTAAATGAAGGCGTATACATTCAACAAACCCTTGAAACAGTACTTTTAAATGAAGATGGAAAACAACTACTCGTAAGTTAGTGTAACATTTGTAAAACCACGAGTATTGTCTTCAAATTTATATCGGGAGAAGAACCACAAAGCTGGGTGAGACACACTGTCTTGCAACAATTTACCGCATGAAAGATGCCATATAAAAATAAATTGTTGTGATTTCTCTGTTTCTTGACTACCAGTCCAATTTTTCCAGTAATGCAGTCAGCTTTCTTACCATCCCAGCCCAGTTGAACGACACACGGTATTGGTGAAAAGGAAACATTTCACTGAAGCTTTTTGACTTGTCATCACACATACGTAAGAATGCCAAATTTTATTCATGTGTGGCATTCTTGTGTCTGTCCTGATAAGCAATAATTTACCTCAGTGATGTACCTGTCATTTTAACAGTAGTCAAGGTATCTACATGTCACTCCCCCACCCCATTTATATTGTAACCTAGAGTCATACGCTGGCGTCGTTGCTATACTGAAAGAACCTCTGCTGCAAGAGGCTGAAAGAAAATGGCCGCTATTCCCAATCACAATGGTAGCGCTGGCTTCTGTTTTCTGAGTTGGTTCTTTTACAGCCACAGCAACTTTAAAGACAAAGTAAATTCAGGAGAAATTGAGTAAATTAGTTGGAAGCCTGTGCACCCATGTCGCTGGTGCTGTGAGGCAGCAATGCTAACCACTGAGCCACCATGCTGCCACTGCACCACAAGACGCTTTTAGGTTTTTTTTTAATGGGCTACGATTTTTCCAATTTTGAAATGACCTTTCAAGCTATTCTTAACACTGTTTCAGTGCTGTATGACTCTGTGACTATGATTCTGTTTCATGTTAGTGGGCATCTTTTCTCCAATTCTGTTTGTTCTTATTACCAAACGGTGGCCCTAAGGTTCTTGGCTGAAAGCTCAGAAGAATGTCCTTCCTGGTGTTCTTATGCCCTAAGTAAACTTGTAACAATGATCATGTGCTGCTGTTTGATCTTTTTCTTCCCCCTCCTTGTCTAAATGTATTTTCCTCTTTTCGTCATTATTCAGTGTGAAGCCTTATACTTGTACGGAGTAATGCTGCTGGTTATTGACCTCAAGATTGAAGGAGAGGTTAGAGAAAGGATGCTGGTTTCCTACTACAGATACAGGTACTTTATACACAAATGAAAGCAGGATAAATAGGATCCAGTCATATCAAGCTTTTTTTATGCAATATAATTCATTGATGTAATGTGTCTTTATGAAGGCAATAGACTTGAATCCAGAAGACATTGCAAGCCTAGAGAAGTTGGAGAAATGGATTATCATCCAAATTCTAAGATGTTTTATTGTCTTATACACTTCCAAATGCTACATTTTATGTCACTTCTACTTTAGAACAACACTTTTAAAAACCAATGATCTTTTATTTTGCCTTTTACTTTCCTCACTGAATGAGTGCACCAGTGCTTCCAGACTGTTGTTAGTGATGTGCAACATTTGCTATTAGATTTGCAAGAGTTACAATGTGATTGTTATTTCAGTCTGGCTAGCCAGACTGTGTTTGTGAAGTTTGATCTCTTTATTCAAGCAATAAGGTAGTTAATATTAATCAGATTTAAAATATCTTTTCCCAACTCTTATTTCTGAGAATAATCTCTCTTCACTTTGCTAGTTCTTCTGCATAGGAACATATGATTATGTCTGTTTGTTTGTTTAGAATTCTCCTTACAGAGGAAACATTTCTTGTAGAAACCCTGTTGAATTCTTATATTATTTAAAATACAGTTAAAATATCATCTCTTAACCATCTAAACTTGGTAGGTTATGTCATGTTTATGCAATCTGTCCAAATAATGTAACCACTTAAGGCCAAGTATCATCTTATCCTTTGTAAGATCTGTGTAGCCTTCCAAAGATTCAGGGCACGAAATTAAATTGCATGCTCCTGATGGGGTCTAACCAATGCTCTGTACAGCAAAATATCACAGTTTCACGTTTAAATTTCTCCTTTTTGAATGAAGACCTACATGTCATTAGCCAATTGAATTATCTTTTGTACCTATGCTCTAGCTTTCAGTGTTTTTAAATATGAGACGCCCAAGTAGTTTTGGCCTCGGCACCTTCCAGACTCATTATTTGGAAAATATATCTGATTTTTTTCAGATGACCTCGCACTTTCCATGTTTATCTTCATCTGCTATGGTCAGTCTGACCTTTTTGTAATTTCCAGCCCCCATCTGCAAAATTTGGTCTGCCTTCTTACTTGATGACATCTGCAGACTTGGATATACATAACTTCTTCCTTCAGCTAAGTCATATACGTATGTGAATGTGTTTTTATGTATGTTAAAGTTGAGGCTCCATGACAAGCCCCTGGGAAATACTACTTTTTCATTCAGCCAGTTGGAGAATTTGGTCTTTATCTTGAGTCTACTTCCATTTCAAGGCTCAGCATGAGAAAATTCTGCTGATCCATATCCAGGTTTCTTTAGGGCTGTAATAGCTTTGTATTGTTACGAATGCGATATACTTCTGTATAATACTATAGTTGGATGCTTCTGACGTAACTTTAGCCTTGGCTTTCAACAGATCTGCTAATTCATTTGACTACAGTTTAGTTACATTAAAACATTTTGTTGCATCGTTCCGATTGTTCATTCTCGTTTGTAAATTCTACTCACTAGCCTCTTAACTGTTTGGCGACATAGCACGTTTTCACCATGGGTCTCCAAAAGTATTGTGTCCCATGAAGAATTGTCTTATCTGTTCTACAAATTTATACTGACTCTGGATTGGGTTTGGTGGCACAGCAGTACTGTCCCTACCTATGGGTCAGAAGGTTCGACCTCAAATCCCACCTGGTATGGAAGTGTGTCGTGTAACAGATTGAATGAATAAAATATTTTACTCTGGGTACTATTGATTTTGAAATACATTTTTAGTAATTTGTTAACTCTCGTACAAGCGCCACTCCTTTTCCATCGTTGTTGTAGATCTGTAGATGGTGTGACCGTGGCATGGTGCTTTCTTAAAAGTGGATTATGCCTCCTGGTGGGTTAATCTGTGAAGTATCAAATGAATGAATCATACTAAACAGATATGCACATTTGGGAGGCACTGCTTCCAGCCACTCCTTTCCCCATCCCTGCAGATATACAGGTTGACCTATACTTATATATACATTGTACATGCAAATGACAATCCTTACTACAGATGGTTTTGTTTTATACTGATCTTAAAACTTAACTTTTTTTAAAAGAAAAAATTTGTACAAGTATCATTGTACCAAAATAATAAAAATGTCATGAGTTGCTAGCAGAGAAGAGGTTTTCTTTGGTTGATATATTTGAGTGTATGTCAGTTTCATGAATTCTTCTCATGATGTCATTAACACAGGCTATTTAATGAAAGATGTGTGCATCTTATTAAACTAAGAAAGGATGTGAATAATAATTCATAAATTTCAAATATTTCAGTTGTGAAAATGTTCTTGTTGCCGAGCTCAAGCATTTTCTAAAATAATTTTGCAAACAATCTTTGGTTTTGAGTTCTTGCTGTAAAATGATAACCTGTTTGTTTATTCACAGTGCTGCTCGTTCTTCTTCTGATTCCAATCTGGATGATATTTGCAAGCTGGTGCGCAGCACTGGGTATTCACCTGTGGCAGGGGCAAAGAGGCCCCCAAATTATCCAGAGAGCTACTTTCAGAGAGTGCCAATTAGCAACACATTCATCTCAATGGTGGTTGGTCGACTACGATCAGATGATATTTACAATCAGGTGAGAAATATGCTGTTCCATTTACTCAAGATAAATAATAGCAATATGTCTGAAGAATCTATTTGCCAATAGCATTGTGCGAGTGGACAAATTGCTATTACTTGAGATGATAACTAAATGCTAAAGTTAACCTGTTTAGCCATTATTGACAAGTTAACTCCTTCATCCCAGGCTACATCAAATTCCAAGAGATTCCCCCATAATTAATTAATCGTTTTGCACCTTTTTTTAAATCAATCCAGTTAAATTTTAACTTTTAGTTTTGTCTGATACCAATAATTTTAGCTTTACATATTATGATCTGCTAATCTGATTGTTACATTGAAAACAGTTATGGGGATTCATGAATAGCGCATATCACGATCTGTAAGGGTGTTATTTATCCTTCACTATGGGCTGTTTCCCTTGAACCATTTAGTATTCCAAGGATGCCTTAGCTTGAGGCTGTTATATATTGAGGCTGATAAGTACAACCCTTTCCTGCAAACTTTATCAAACCAACATTAAAAACAGTCTCGTATCTCATATATCCCTGTAAAGCTGAAAGATGAAACACCTTCAAATTGCTGTTTTATCTTCTCCTCTTGTCCTAAGTGTTAGATTTCTCAAGGTCTTGTTAGAAGATCTATTTTTATCCAAATGATCTTTATAATGATGGTAACTTCAACTAAATCTGAACAATTACTGGACCTGATGAATATAAAGGGGCTAATGTAAAAATCACATTAATGGCAATGCCATCAGACTGACCATTTGCTAACACATCCACAAAGTATTGAGCCTCTTAATTGATCTCCTTCCATTGTCATATTGTATATGCATTACAACAAAATATATACGTATTATAGCCATTCCTTCCCCCATCCCTGCAGATCTACAGGTTGACCTATACTTAGTTTAAGTAGACACACACCTGCATGTTGTTTAAAAAGCTGAACAATACGTGGGATCGGTAGGGGTGGCAAGAGACTGTGTAATGGCAGTAAAGCTGATAGATTGACCTGAATTCAGAGGGCTGAAGCATTTTGCTTCGAACGACACTCGTGAGCTTTGGGTCTCCGCTTACGTTTTGTCGGTTTTGAGAAAGATAGAAATTGGCTGGCTCATGTGCTGAATTGACAGCAAGCGGCAGTGGGAAACTGATCCTGGAGAAGGTCACGAATGGGCCAGCAGCAGAAGCACTCATACCCCATGTAAAAAACACGCCCAAATTCTGGACCTTTTCTCGAACAACCCGAGTGGTCCCTTTTAAGGAGCTGAATTTGGCTATTCAGCAGCTGGGTATAACTGGGTACAAAAGTGTGTGACAGACAGAAAAGGGCATGTTTGTATGTTTTCAGCGTTGTATTTTCTACCATTGGAACTGCTGTCTGTGGAGAATGCCAAGCCTCCAAGAATTCCCTGGACAGAATGAATGTGGTTTACAAGATACCGTGTGGGGACTGCACAAAACACTACGTGGGGCTAACAGGCAGACAACTAGCAACCAGCATCCACGAACACCAGCTAGCAACTAAACAACACGACCAGATGTCCTTGGTTTCAATACACACAGATGAGAAAAACCACACTTTTTCTACTGGGACAACACTATCGTAGAACAAGCCAAACAGAGGACAGCCAGGGAATTCTTAGAGGCTTGGCATTCATCCGCGGCCTCTGTCAACAAACATATTGAATTAGACCCGATATACCAACCATTACAGCGCACAACTGGAACTGGCACCTACTGGAAGCAGCAAAAACCAGACTATATAAATTTGAACTGGCACAAGACGACAGTGCTTCACAGGAGGCTCCAAAGCACTCAGGATGTCACCTAGTAAGGGGGTGAAACGTCTGCTATCAAACTTTCCAGCTCGGTGAACACACCAATATCCAGGCCAATGTTTTCAGTGTGACTTCACAACCTACTGAATAAGATCATTCTTTTTCATCTTAACTTGAACGTTGAATATGTTAATTCTAAAATATCATCCTGTAAAGTCAGTGTTCATAACAACTGGTAAATGGAATAATTGAATGATGTGAAAATTCGATCTTTAACTTGAACTTTTTTTTTGATATTGTGGTTTTCTTTATATCAGGTGTTGGCATATCCACTGCCAGAACACCGTAGCACAGCCCTTGCTACACAAGCTGCCATGCTTTATGTCATCCTCTACTTTGAACCATCCATTCTTCATACACAACAAGCCAAGATGAGAGAGATAGTGGATAAATACTTTCCAGACAACTGGGTAGGTGAAAGCCACAATGCGTTCCTAATGCTGTACCTAAAGGTTACAATAGGTTAATAGATTTTATTTTTGAACAAAAGAAGCAGTGCACAAAAACTGGTTTCTGAACTGTTTATTTGTATTTTCCAGATTAGTCAATTTTTTAATTGACCAAAAATATTTTAATAGAACAACTGACTGAAATCATGAAACTGTGAAGTCTGTTTCAAAGGTTATTTTAAATTGTCAGATTTGGGTTCATGATGTTTGAATTTTCATTGGATCTCTTTGAACTTTCCATTGTATTAGCTCTTCCAGACATTGAACAGCAATGTAATAGGTGTAATTTGTTTCGTTATATTGTGTTTTTCACAACTTTAGGAAGTCCCAAACCATCTTGGAGCCAATAAGTTACTTTTTAAGAGCAGTCACTTTTGCACTGTTGGGAATGTGATGCACAAATATGAGGTAGTCACAAAAGTGAAATGTTTAAACAAGAATTGAGCTTTTTGAATTTTGTTTCTGCATATCAGGTGATCAGCATTTACATGGGGATCACAGTCAACCTGATTGAGGCCTGGGAACCTTACAAAGCTGCAAAGACAGCCCTGAACTATACATTGGAGCAACTGAACATTAAAGAGCAGGTATGGTCTCTGAAATGTGGATCGTTTCTTTCATGGTAATTCAGTCATGGGTATTTTGAATTCTATTCTTTATAATGTGCAAAATACTCTGGGGGTGTTAATTGACCTGTAATAATTACCGACTTGTTTTACAGTCTTATTAATTGGAGAAGATAATGAGGCAGGATGAAATAGACTGCTGATTTGTTGGCAGCCATTTTGCCTCCTCATCGAAGATTTAATTTGTCCCCACTGGCTGTTTCAAAACAGAGCTCATGTCTGGTTCTGACGTTGACGAAGGCTTTTATCCTCCATAGGCAAATCGATATGGTATGAGTGTTGAAAAGTTACGTCGGCAGGTGCAGCAGTTCCTGAAGGAAGGCTTCTTGAGGGAAGAATATGTGTTGGATCACATCCCTAAACTATTAAACTGCCTGCGTGATTGTAATGTGACAATTCGATGGTTGATGCTTCACACTGCAGAAACTGGTAAATGTGACAGAACATGTTTAAAACCAGTGATAGTTGAGATCCAAGAACGTTTTGGGACCATTATGAGCAGTGCATTGTTTATTGTGTGCCTGATTTATTTCTAATTGTTAAGTGTAAAAATCATTCAGAAAATGTGAGAAAGAAATGTCACAAGAAAGTTAAGCCTTTTAGAGAGAATTGTAAATGCAATAGACATTGTTTAATAAAATATTGTATAAATTCTGAGACCCTTAAATTACCTTCCCTTTCCAAAGAAGAGGAAGTCTGACATTTCATGAAACCTTCGTGAAGCCGTCCCAATATTATGGCAAATTAACAACTATTCGTATATAAAAGTAAAGTTGCCATAGTCCCAGAGGACCATTGGGGAGAGGTGACTAGTGGAGAATTAGAATTAGATTTTATTGTCATATACACTCAAGTACAGAAGTACACGAGTACAGTGAAAAGTTTACAATGTCCACTAAAAGTGGTCTGCACAACAGGTGCTAGAGGAAATGAAGCGGGTGGATGGGGTTGCCGATGAAGCAAGTTGGGTTTGTTTTTGACTGGTTTTCAGCTTCTTGAATAATAATTTTGGAGCTTCACTTATCCAGGCAAGTTGCCAGTCTTTTATTACACTCCTGACCTGTACCTTGCAGGTGATGGACAGGCTTTGGGAAGACAAGAGGGGAGTTACTTGCTACAGAATTTCCAGATTTTGACCTGCCCATGTAGCCAGAGTATTTTTAAGGATGGTTCAATTTGATATCTGGTCAATGGTTCCACCCAAGATGATGGTAGAGGATTCAAATGTCATTGATTATCAAAGGTAGGTAGGTAGTTAGACTTCTGTTTCAAACTTTTTTTTTGTTTTCTTTTCCAGTGTATGATCCAAACAACAAGCGCTTGCGACAGATTAAGGACCAGGTTTTCGTTGACTCAAAATACAGTCCCAAAATGCTTTTTCAGCTTTTGCTGGACAGTGCTCAGTTTGAGTTTGTTTTGAAGGAGGTATGCTTGTTTTATTCTTCTTGGCTTTCATTTCTATAAATAATGACACTTCAGAACATGCAAGTTAAAGGATTTGAAAGGGTAGGTAGACAGAGTTTGTTTCCTCTTGTGGGAGAGTATAAAACAAGAGAATTATTAAACTATGACAGCCACCAACAGATGAGGAGAAAACCAGAAATTGCTGGAAAAGCTCGGCAGGTCTGGCAGCATCTGCGAAGAGAAATCGGTGTTAATGTTTCAGGTCCAGTGACCTTTCCTCAGTTCTGAGCTTTTCCAGCAACTTCTGTTTTTGTCCCTTTACAGTCTTTTTTTTTTTTTTGTGTACAAATAACAAACTGAGCCTTAAAAGGGTGCAAGCAAATTAACATGAAGTGTTTAAAGTATTGGCAAAGATTTGTAGAGATAGTAGGAACTGCTGATGCTGGAGAATTTGTCATAACAGAGTGTCGAGCTGGATGAACACAGCAGGCCAATCAGCATCACAGGAGCAGGAAAGCTGACATTTCGGGTCTGGACCCTTCTTCAGAAATGACCCTTTCCTGCTCCTGCTCCTGCTCCTCTGATGGTGCTTGGTCTGCTGTGTTCATCCAGCTCTACACTTTGTTATGGCAAAGATCTGCAGCTCGGGTTGTAGATGAAGTTGCTGGCTTGTTTTCATTCAGACGTTTCGTCACCACGCTAGGTAACATCATCAGTGGAGCCTCCGATGAAGCGATGTTATTCTACTCCGCTTGGAATTTATACTGTCTGGTTCGTTCTGGTGAGTATCCATACAGCTCAAAACCAGAAATGACAGTACTCACCATAACAGACTGGATAGTATAAATTCCAAGCAGAGTAGAATAACATTGCTTCATTGGAGGCTCCACTGATGATGTTACCTAGCGTGGTGACGAAACGTCTGAATGAAAACAAACCAGCTCGGCGAGCAAGTCAACAACCTCAACATGAAGTGTTACGCAATATTTTTCAGAACTGTCATACTGGCCAATACGAAGTTTAAACTAGTTGTCTTGGCATTATTAGATGTTCTAACCATCTAAATTACCCAGCCAGAAAATATCTCCTTAAATATACACAATTAATTGTCCCAGTGAGTTTCCTGAATGGCTCACTCCTGTTCCTACGTTCCTACCAGCATTGACCATTTGAAAAATATTGACCAGTTGTGATTAGGGTGTTGGCTACAAATGATAAAAGTCATATTTGGCAGTAAACTGAGGCCACATGGAAATTCAGTGTAAACCCCTTTTTACTGCCAATGCATCTGGTGAAATTATAGTGACAGAGCAGTTAGCAGGAAATTTTCATCAAAATCCATCTTAACTGTTGCTTATAAACTGCTCCTCTTGTTGTTTTTAATCTATCCAGGACTTGTGGTCTGTCTGCAAGGCCTAAATTTGAATTTTCATTGTGTGCCTTCAGGGAAAATTCTCAGCACTTCAGTCCCTTGGATATTTTCATTTTGCTGTTCCTTTTTGTTGTCATGTGAAAGTGCTTTTATTGTTGTTTAACTTCACTGCTTCCCATGTTCTGTACCTAGTAACATTACATGTTCTGTAAGGTGTGATTCAGATGCTTGCACTTTGAAATAATAAAATTTTAAATTTTAAGGCAAATAGGGACCCTCCAGATAACTGAAAAAAGAAGTGTGCTTTGCAGAAGAAAATCCCACAAAATAAATTCTACTATAACAAGCCCAATTGTTGTTAAATAACTTTAGACACTCTGAATTCATTGACAGGAATCGTATCACAGAATTGGAAGATTCTGTAAATTCTACTTCAGAATTCGAATACATAATCTAAGACAACAGTATAGTGCAGTACTGTAAGAGTGCTTTATTACTGCACTTGACATTCCTTGGATGAGGTATTAAACTGATAGGTCCTTAGTTTATTGCCATGGTTCAGTTAGATACTAAATAGTGAATGGCACTATTTGAGAAAGATTAAGAGTCTTCTTGGGGCTCCTAGTCTATCTTCCAAACAGACAACATGGCCATTTATCCCAAGCTGTTAATGAGATCATCGGAGAAATTGGCTGTCACTATTGCCAACATGGCAATAATCATTGCACTTCAATAAGTTGCTTCTTTTGTAAACATTTAGGAACATTTCTAAGACATGAGATAAAGTGATACAGCATTTATTCCCCTTTCTCTTCCAACAATTTTTTCTGCCTTCTCACATGCTTTGTAAGTTAGCATTTCTTTTAATCAATTAATTGCTATTGTCCAACCATAACTGGTAATTTTGCATGGAAACCGTTCCTTCCTTTCTGTACTTTCCCTCTAGCCTCATTGGCCTCTTACAGGTCTAAATGGAAACCGAAATAGGCCATTTGAACCTGACTTCCCATTTGATTAAATCATAACTGATATGTACCTTAACTGAATTTTTCCACGTCCTTTGATAACCTTACCCAACAAACTTTCCTCGATCTCCATCTTGAAAATGCCCATTGTCCGAGCATCTGCAGTATTTTGAGCAAGCAACTTCCAGGTCTCTCTGTGTGGGGAGAAAATGCTTCCTATTTTCTGTCTTAAATAGTCAAGCTCTAATATTTAAATTGTGACCAATTGCTTTTAATTCATTTCACCAGAAGAAATGGATTCTCTGTATTTACCGTGTTGAATTCCTTTAACAATTTAAAGACATTAATTTTTCCGAAGTCTTATAAATTGATTCTACCAGCCCTCATAATTTGATCTTTTTAAGTTTTAACATAATTTTAGTAAATCTGTATTTTATCAAAAGTTAGTGTGTTTAAAATAATGCAGACCTTCAGATGTGGTCTAGCATTGGTTTTGTGCAACTGAAGCATCACTTTCTCACTTTGTTTTCCAACCTCACTAAGTGAAAGACATTCATTCATTTAGGTTTCTTGATCGTTTTTTGCATTGTGCACTTGTCTTTTACTGATTTGTGAACCTGAACACTGCTGTTTCTCTTGTCCTCCCACACGCTGCAGTTTTTCAACATTAAGGAAATATTCTGATGTTTTTCTTGCATCCAAAGTGCATGGTCTCTCATCTTTTCCATATTGAACCCCATCTCAATTGGTTTTGCCCATTCCTTTAATCTGTTCTTGCTGCTCTGAACCTTCCATCTATGTAACTTTCACTTTCCCTTTAAATTTAGTGTCATCTGAAAACTTGGACACAGCTCTTTATTCCTCCCTCCTAAAGAAAGGGAGTGAAAAGCTGCAATCTCAGTTTAAATCCTGAGGGAACACTCCTTAGAATTTACAGGAGCAACAAGCAAATTTGCCCCCAAAACACCCAGAAAAATTCAGCCATGGGAGTGATCAATCAGAGCCCCCCATAGGTTGAGTGGACACTATGTGAGGAGTTGCTCCTCCAAACATAGACGGTTTTTCTCCCACACTTACTAATAGATTACCTGTGAGCCTTAGGCCCATAGGTAGAGCCTAATGAGTAAGGAGAGTGAGTGAGCTGGGGTGCTAAGTCTGAGGAAATGGGATAATGTTGTGGAGATGCTAATGGTGGAGGTTGGGTGGAAAGCTTGTGGTGGTAGTGGGCCAGTGAGAACTATGTGTTGGGTGTTCTGACCGCCTGGGGAGGGTGCAGAAAAAGGCTGCAAGTTAGATGGGTTAGAGGGATATGGTTGCAAATGGGTTTGGGACAGAGGTGACTACAAGAGGAGAGGCTGCAAGGTGGATGGGGGTGTGGCTAAAAGCAGGTGGCAGCAGCAAAGGAGAGAAACGGGTTCAAACAGGTCAGCAAAGGAATGGCTAAGCAGACTGAAAAGCTTAATCACAGAGGTAATTAATTCTTTGCAAATTTAATGTGAAATCTCTGGGTTCAGGCTGCATGGGTGCAGGTGCTGCTGTATGGTTGAAAAGTGTAATGGATGTTATTGTAAGCTACCAATTGTTTAGAAAAAAATCAAAGATATTACAAGATAAACCAGATATGGCCTACCTGTCCCAAATACATATTGATTCTTTGTGATTAGCTTGTACTTTTGCATGTACTCAACAATTTCTGTCCTGGTGCTAAATTCCAGAAGATCCCCCTTAATTGATGTAAACAGGTTTGTCTGACGTTTTGCTGTCCTTGCTACCCTCCCTTGCCACCACCTCAAATGATAAGGTACATGACACACATCGATGTTGGTGATCAGAGTGGGTGGTTTCTTCAACTAAGCAGCAGGTTTGCAACAAACCACCCTCCTCGTCCCTTTTTCCTTTTTAAATTTTTCTCAAGGATGGAGATTCCAGACTGTCTTGTGTGGTAGGGATCAGTGAAGTTGAAACTGAATATTGCTTCTCCAGCATACCGTAGATAAGCATTCAGCCAAGTGGATCATATTTCTTAACGATCACTCCAGTGCTTTATGGCATTAATTGAGTAATGTGTATTTCATTTATCATTTAGATGTTTAAGCAAATGCTCTCAGAAAAGCAAGCCAAATGGGAAAGTTATCAGAAAGAGGGCTCTGAGAGAATGACTGAACTTGCTGAGGTGTTCTCTGGAGTAAAGCCTCTCACCAGAGTGGAAAAAAATGGTATGTGATTAGTGTTTGGATTACTCTATTCATAGTTGAAGTATACAGTGATGTCCTGTTAGTTTCCAGTTTTCCAGCTGGTTTTAATTTGGCCTTCACTGAAATGTTCAATCTCTTTGCCAGATATGTAGAAAATAGCTGTTTCCTCCCAATGGTGATGTGTTCTGTTTTAATCAGGTAATTTCAAACCTTGGTTAAACAGAGACTGTGATGTTCTGTTTTTTTTTTACCTTGTCACCCATTTGCTTTTTTCATTTTACTCTCTTTAATATTTCTTTCATTGTTTTGTGTCCCTTGCACTTTTTCACTTTTGCAATCGCTTGTGTCAAAATATGGATCTAGTTCATAGGGGAAATCCTCAATGCATGTTGCTAACATTGAATAGGAAAAAAAACAAGGTTTTGGGAAATTGCGAAATAACACCTAGTTGTCATAAAACTGTCTGGATCAGAGAATAGAAGGCTGAGAGGGTTAAGCAGCTCTACGGTGTAATATTTGCAGCTAGGGAGGCAGGAAACAATAAAAGGATGAGAAGACTATGATTCAGGAACCTGTGTCAAGACAACAATGTCTTTCTTGTAACCTGATCAAAAAGAGACCCAGAAGATTCCAAGAAGATAGCAGGAACTGCAAATACTGGAGAATCTGAGATAACGAGGTGTAGAGCTGGATGAACACAGCAGGCCAAGCAGCATCAGAGGAGCAGGAAAGCTGACGTTTCGGACCTAGACCCTTCTTCAGAAATGGGGGAGGGGAAGGGGGTTCTGAAATAAATAGGGAGAGGGGGGAGGCAGATAGAAGATGGATAGAGGAGAAGATAGGTGGAGAGGAGACTGACAGGTCAAAGAGGCGGGGATGGAGCCAGTAAAGGTGACTGTAGATGGGGAGTTAGGGAGGAGATGGGTCAGTCCAGGGAGGACAGACAGGTCAAGAGGGTGGGATGAGGTTAGTAGGTAGGAGATGGGGGTGGGGCATGAGGTGGGAGAACGGGATAGGTGGGAGGAAGGACAGGTTAGGGAGGCGGGGACGAGCTGGGCTGGTTTTACCACCTAGAAACTGATATCCATTTCAAGCCCACCAACTCCCACAGCTACCTCGAATACACCTCCTCCCACCCACCTTCCTGCAAAAATGCCAGCCCCTATTCCCAATTCCTTCACCTCTGCCGCATCAGCTCCCAGGATGAGGCATTCCTCTCCCATACATCTCAGATGTCCTCGTTTTTCAAGGACTGCACCCCCCCCCCCCCCCCCGCAGTGGTCGAGAACGCCCTCGACCGTGTCTCCTGCATTTCCCGCTACTCATCCCTCACGCCCCCTCCCTGCAATAACAACCAAAACAGAATCCCCCTCGTCCTCACATACCGCCCCACCAACCTCCGGATCCAACGCATCATCCTCCGACACTTCTGCCATCTGCAATCCGACCCCACCACCAAAGACAGTTTTCCCTCTCCACCCTTATCTGCTTTCTGGAGGGACCACTCTCTCCGTGACTCCCTTGTCCGCTCCACACTCCCCTCCAGCCCCACCACACCCAGCGCTTTTCCCTGCAACCGCAGGAAGTGCTACACCTGCCCGTACACCTCCCCCCTCATCCCCATCCCAGGCCCCAAGAAGACTTTCCACATCAAGCAGATGTTCACCTGCACATCTGCTAATGTGGTATACTGCATCCGCTGTTCCCGTTGTGACCTCCTCTACATCGGGGAAACCAAGCGGAGGCTTGGGGACTGCTTTGCAGAACACCTACGCTCGGTTTGCACTAAACAACGGCACCTCCCAGTCGCGAACCATTTCAACTCCCCCTCCCATTCCTCAGACAGCATGTCCATCCTGGGCCTCCTGCAGTGCCACAACGATGTTACCTGAAGGTTGCAGGAACAGCAACTCGTATTCCACTTGGGAACCCTGCAGCCCAATGGTATCAATGTGGACTTCACAAGCTTCAAAATCTCCCCTCCCCTTACCGAATCCCAAAACCAGCCCAGCTCGTCCCCGCCTCCCTAACCTGTCCTTCCTCCCACCTATCCCCTCCTCCCACCTATCCCCTCCTCCCACCTCAAGCCCTACCCCCATCTCCTACCTACTAACCTCATCCCGCCCCCTTGACCTGTCCCCCCTCCCTGGACTGACCTATCTCCTCCCTACCTCCCCACCTACACTCATCTTTACTGGCTCCATCCCTGCCTCTTTGACCAGTCTGTCTCCTCTCCACCTATCGTCTCCTCTGTCCGTCTTCTATCCGCCTCCCCCTCTCTCCCTATTTATTTCAGAACCCCCTTCCCCGCCCCCATTTCTGAAGAAGGGTCTAGGCCTGAAATGTCAGCCTTCCTGCTCCTCTGATGGTGCTTGGCCTGCTGTGTTCATCCAGCTCTACACCTTGTTATCTCATAAGAAGATTCTGTTTTGGCTTTGGAGCAGAATTCAAATTTCAGTTGGATCTGAGTTTCTTAGGATGCACAAGCAATTGAAGAAGTTAAATGTTTGGCAAGAAAGAGAAAATGGAACAATTTAGAAAGCAATTTTAGACTAAGAATTTGAATAGACTTTGAAGAATTAGAGAGGTATCCATAAAAGGCAAAAAGAATTGTGTGACCGGGAACACACAATGTATGTGCAGGTTGTCCCCAATTATTTTTTCTGTCTGAAATTGCTCAAACCCAAAGTGTTCTGAACCTTAGTGCTTTTTGAATTGTCCTACGAGGTCTCCATTTCCTTCTTGACTCTAATCCACTGGTCCTCTTTATGAATATCTATATAATTTATTGCTGAGAATGCATTGTCTTCATGATTGTAACTTGTACACCTAAGGCAATCATTGTAATTTTGCTGCAGCTTTAATACTTAAAGTTGTGACAGTAATGAATTTGCTGATCTCGCACCTCTCATCTGCTGGAAGGCTGTGATGCAGGGAGACCAGAGATAGGGGTGAAAAATGTATATGTTTTATAGTAATGCAACAGAATCTATATCATCTCAAACACTCCTTTTTTTTTTTGCCCTTAGAAAATCTACAAGCCTGGTTTAGGGAGATTTCAAAGCAAATTTCTTCCTTGAATTATGAAGACTCCACAGCAGCTGGGAGGAAGACAGTTCAGTTAATCCAGGCTTTGGAAGAGGTGAGATGGCTTTGAACAGACTAACATTGTTTGCAAACTGAAATGCAAATTTAGTGAGATGTCTTAAAATGTGCAAGTACTTGAGCAACAAGAGAACCAGAGAAGCTTTTGCTATGTTTTTCTATTAAGGTATTTTGAATAGAATAACTGTTATCATAGGAGCAGGAGTAGGCCATTCAGCCCTTCAAGTCTGCTCTGTCATTTTGAATCATGGCTGATCATCTACCACTGCCATTTTCCCACATTGACCCATCTCCCTTGAGATCATTTCAGGGTTAGTTGATTTTTATTTTGTCTAAATATGAAGAAATTGAAATTCAGGAATGTTAAGTTATGCTCTAAAATAGTTTAGTTAATTATTTTACACCTTTCTCCAAACAAGAAGGATCACTGGCTGAAGCTGTTTGGATAAAGGATTATTTACTAATGAGTGAAGCACAGAAGATCTGTATTAAAACGTATGAACTCAGTTTGTGCATTGTCAAGTTCAAGTTGAAATAGTGAGGCTCTGTCATCTGGACTTTGGTCTATTGAGCTGGAGTATCTTGTTTTTCATTGAGAGGATGGTGGAAGTTGTTTTCCCATATGCCACACTGGAAGGAGAACTGGACAATATTATTGAATGACCAGATGTTGAATCACTGAACCAGGAAAACGCAAGAGGGACAGCCTTTCCCCT
Source organism: Rhincodon typus (assembly GCF_021869965.1). Classification (NCBI taxonomy): domain Eukaryota; kingdom Metazoa; phylum Chordata; class Chondrichthyes; order Orectolobiformes; family Rhincodontidae; genus Rhincodon; species Rhincodon typus. The sequence goes on from NC_063335.1 coordinate 44,960,157, forward strand.
GGCTGGGGATGATGAAATAAAAGGGAGGGGACATTTGGAAGAGATGCACAAAGCACAAAGTGGGGACGGTTTCTGGCTCTGGAAACCTGACCAGTGGGGAGTAAATGCCCCCGGCTGGTTGATTTTGCTTATTTCTGGAGGTGGGGAAACATTGAAATTAGGAGACACGGTGGCATAACTCGAGAGAATTAAAAGGCTGTGAGCATGGAGGCGGCCTGATGGAAATACTCCCGCACTTTGCCCTAGCTTGGAGAAAAAAGGCAACCACAACCCCTTGGACCCTTTTACCTATGTTCAGCCTACTCTCTCCATGCCAACCCATGTCACCCCACTCTTCACCCTTGCACATTACTGTGCCAACTCACCCTGTCACCTTCACAGGCAGACCTAGGGACTCATTGAGATTAAGTTGATGTCTATTGATGAATTCACTGTTGAAGAAAAATACTTAAAATTGATTAAAAACTCATTCGCCACACTTAAATTCTTTTAATCTCTTTTAAAAAATAAACATTTGAATTAATGGCTCCGCTTCTTCATAGAGTTTCTAATGATGCAGAGCTGACAATCACACTATGAACTAACAGGCACTCCATTGTCATAATGTAAGGTATCTTTGTAGCAATTTTTTTTGACCGCTCCAAATGAGTGTAACAACTGTAATTAGTGTCTGCACTTTTTGTGTGCCTTTCTTCTCCCTAAGCTATCCCAGCACCACATCCAGAAGGGTATGTTACTGCTCCAAAAGGGTGTCCTACCTTTCTAAGAACTCCTGTAAACTTAGACCTTTTACCAAGTCAGAGTGCCCAAGTCAAGTTTGAACATGCCACCAGTGAACATCAGATCAGGCTGAGACCGTTGTACTTCTTAACACGTACAGTTGCCTCTCTGAGCCATTTGATATGCAAATTAGAACCTGCCCCCATTCTCCCCAAGCCTCTGCAACAATTTTTAGGTTTCAGTGTCTCCGTCTACATGAAAATTCAAGCCAGCATATTAAGTTCAGATCACGAAAGGATCGTATTGTTACACCCTAAATTAGCTTATTGTATAATTTGTATGTTAAATAAGATGGACACGGTTCAAAACATGGGACTTCATAGTTGAACTTTCTAATGAAGGTAACTAGTATTGATAATTCCAAGAAAGTTCCTAAGACAGATCAACAAAAGTGTACTAAAACCCCTTTTGGTTGTTTTTGTTAGTAGAACAGGAGTGTCTGGGGTCCAACAATGAGAATCCTTTTATGTTGTTTTCCATGTCCTGTCTGTCTTTTACTCAAATCAGCTGTAACACAACTGGGACCACTATCATAGTGGAATCGGGAGATCTGTAAAATCATGCTCAGTACACTTCTTGACTTTACATGTGAGATGAGAGGAGGGAGGAAGTGAAGGAGATGAAAAATTTTCAATAAAGTGGTAATGACAAAGTCAGTTACAATGCTACAATGAATGTGATTTATTTCCGTTGTTAAAGTACGACTGGAATTTTAAATCCTATGTATTTATGCACATTATATGCCTGTTGCTACAAATTTATAAATTTGTAATTAGGTGCTGGCAATATTCTTAATTGACAGAGGGATGGGAGCGATATTGGCATTCTAGAGGATTAAAGACTTGAAGATATCTCTCCCCTCTACAATGCTTATGCTGAGAATTTTGTGATTTCTTAAAACAGGTCCAAGAGTTCCACCAACTTGAATCGAATTTACAGATCTGCCAGTTTCTGGCTGACACTCGGAAATTTCTCCATCAGATGATTCGCACCATAAACATTAAAGAAGAGGTCCTCATTAGCATGCAGATTATAGGTGACTTATCGTACGCCTGGCAGCTTATTGACAGGTAGAATCATTCTCGTATCAAGAGTTCATGAAATCTGATGTTTAAAAATTACAAGTTTCTACATGTGTAACTCCCCCAAGTCCTCCTTTTTGGAGTAACAGTATCTGGGATATCTCAGATGCAGGAGCAGAATAGTTAAACATGCCCAATCATTGTGTGAAAAGTCAGTTCGGCTAAAGCTGCAGGTATTGAGTACTGTTCTCTGCTGTCATAAACCACTGATATCCCATCCCACCATTTGTACACTTTAATAAGTGCATATTTCAAAGAAAACAAATAATTGAAACTGTTAGGAGTATAGTTCCTTTTTTCATAAAATATGAGCACTCTCAGTTTGTCGTAGCCCTTGTGCATCTTCATTCCCCTCTTAGCTTTTTGTCCTTTTCATGTTCTTGCTGCATTCCTCTTTGTTTTCAATAACATCAGAAGCATTCGTAATTTAGTTCAATCAAACATCACAGAAGTTTGAGGTGTTTAATGGGTACCAACTAGCACAAAGCTGGCCAAATGTGCAATCTGCTAACTAGAGACAATTTTAAAAATTCAATTCCTGTAAATTAGTTGCTTGTGCTTTAAGTCCTCAACAGTGCCTCCGTATTTGCTAGTCATCAAACAGAGTTGGGTGTTGCTGTTAACCACACAATCTTGGCCCTGTTTTACTCCCTCCCTCTGCCCTTCCCTTAATATACCTTAACAGACCAGACAACATTTTAAATTTGATTTTTAATCTTACAAAAGCTTGACGCTGTTGTTGCAATTTTGGTTTGTGTTTGCGACAAAACAATAGCTGGGTTTAAAAATATGAAACTCATCTCGTGTAAGAATTTTAGGAAAATGGACAGATCTAATCAGGTAAGATTAACAATTTGGGATATGCTCACTGCTGACATTGCCATAGCTGGTTTCTGAAGTAGTGAGAGCCAGTCCTCTTTCTCATCTGTATAGCCATGAAGGAATAGCTCTTGAGGCCAAGCACAAATTGGCCTCTTATACTACCAAGAGATAACAAGGTGTAGAGCTGGATGAACACAGCAGGCCAAGCAGCATCAGAGGAGCAGGAAGGCTGATGTTTCGGGCCTAGACCCTTCTTCAGAAATGGGGGAGGGGAAGGGGGT
>NC_063335.1:44963521-44978433 GCF_021869965.1 Rhincodon typus
TTTTTTTCTGAAGAAGGGTCCAGACCTGAAACATCAGCCTTACTGCTCCTCTGATGCTGCTTGGCCTGCTGTGTTCAAGCAGCTCTACACCGTGTTATCTCAGATTCTCCAGCATCTGCAGTTCCTACTATCTCTTATACTACCAGACATGTTTGGCTGTGCAACATGTTAAGATCCTGTATGCTGAAGTGGATAGGATGTGCACAACAAAAGAAAACTAAAGGGATTGTTGGTTCAAGTTATTGGTAATAGAGAAGTAGGCTATAGACATTCTGTAGACATTCTGAAACTTTCTATCCTCTCAAAAGTGTTGTGTATTGCTCTGAGGCAAAGACAATATCCAAGTTTCAGAAAATGTGAAACGTCAGCAATGTTGTTGGAAGCTCCAAAAGTTGAATAGATGAAAATCCAAATGGTGAATGGCCTTTGGAAGTTTTTGGCCAAGTGAATTTAACTCCTGAATTCTAAAATTATTTATGGTCATGTGGGTGACTGGTAATGGTTTCCTTTTTATGTACCCAATTTAGTTATTGTTTCAATTCTCTGACCTTTACCAGCGCCAGTCAAACTGTGCATTGCTGTAGTTACTGTGTCTTTGAGTAATGACTAATATAATACTACTTATCCGCAGCTACACAACTATTATGCAAGAAGGTATTCGAGTCAGTCCTTTCATGGTAACCAAACTTAAGGCAACATTTTTAAAGGTAAGTGAAGAGTTAGAAAGCAGTATAGTCCAGAAATGATTCAGCTGTTGAACTGATCAAATTACAAGGTGAATGAGTGGGTTATTCATTAGTAATGAGTGTGTCCTAAAACAGTTGGGTCACTGGGAAATCTCATTAATTCTGTATCATGAAATTTCCATGAGGAATGACAATTCTATTAATTTTTATTAGAAGTTGAACTCTCCCACATCATTCTCCATCTTTCTTTTCAATTCCTCTTTGTTTTATACTTTACGGGTAGCCTGTGCCCAGATTTATTATTTATTCAAACTTCAGGGAAATTGTGGTTGTCCAGACTAATATTCTGGAGACATTGGCTTTGAATCCCACCATGACAAACAGCGAAATTTGAGTTCAGTTTATAAAACCAATCTGAAGTTCAAAAAAGCTGGTATAATGATGACAGTGTAACCATTGTCAGTTGTCTTAAGCCTACTGCTTGCAATTGTCCTATTTGGAAAGGCTATGTTTACATGTGACACTAGACCCTCAGCAATGTGGTTGATTTTTCACTGCCCTCTGGCTCTCTAGGCCATTTCAATTAGTTCGAAGGCAGTGAGGGATGGGCAGCAAATGCCAAAATCATCATCATGTAGAAGAATAAAAATGCCTTGAGAGGAATAACATGCTTAGGTTGCCCCTCCTTTGCTAGGGCAAAGCAACTATTGCCTGTAATGCACCTTATACTCGGACGAGCAGCATAGCAAGACTAACCAGATAAAATCTGAAAGAACTGCGGATGCTGTAAATCAGAAACTAAACGCAGAAATAGCTGGAAAAGCTCAGCAAGTCTGGCAGCATCTGAAGAGAAATCAGAGTTAACATTTCAGATCCGTAAACCTTCCTCAGAACTGATGGCAGCTGGATAAATGTCGTGTTTTTATGCAGACGATAGGGTGGGGGTAAGGAGTGAACTATAGGTGATTGGAGATAGAGCCCAAAGAGAGGGAAGAACAGTTGGACAGACAAGAAGTGAATAACAATCTGGCTAGGAGGGTGAATAGCTGTTAATGGAGACTCTTAGTGGCTAAAAATGGCTTGTGTGTAATATGATCACGGCCTGGTCTGTGGGGGTAGGGGCTAGGATATAGGTGAGTTCAAAGCTTAAATTCGTTGAACTCGATATTGAGTCCAGAAGGCTGCAGGATCCCCAAGCGGAAACTGAGGTGTTGTTCTTCCAGCTTGTGCTGAGCTATGCTGGAGCACTGCAGCAAGCCTGAGACAAAGATATTGGCCAGGGAACAGGGAGGTGCATTCTGCGAAGCGCTCACTAAGTCTACGCTTTGTTTCCCTGAATTTTTCACAGATCACCTACGTTCTGCCCACAAAAATGACCGTGAGCTTCCAGTTGCCTGCCACTTCAACACACTATCCTGTCCCCTGGCCAATATCTCTGACTCGGGCTTGCTGCAGTGCTCCAGCAAAGCTCAGCGTAAGCTGGAAGAACAACATCTCGTATTCTGCTGGGGGACCCTGCAGCTGTCAGGACTCTATATATCGAGTTTAATGACTTTAGGACTTGAACTCTCCTATGTCCGAGACCCCACCTCCACACACCAGGCCTTGTGATCACATTGTCTGTTATTACACATAACCCATTTTTAGCCACTAACAGTCTCCATTAACAGCTATTCACCCTCATAGCCAGATCGTTATCCATTCCTTTGTCCAAATCGTCTTCTCTCCTTTTGGGCTCTATCCCTAATCACCTATTGTTTACTCCTCACCCCCACCCTATTGTCTGCATTTAAAAAAAAAAAACATTTTCCCAGCTACCATCAGTTCTGAGGAATGGTCACTGGACCCGAAACGGTAACTCTGATTTCTCTTCACAGATGCTGCCAGACCTGCTGAGCTTTTCCAGCTATTTTTGTGTTTGGGCCTAACCAGAACGTTATTGAACCAATGTAAGTTCCACCTTTTGTATTCCACCCAGCTTGATATAAAAAAAACCAATGTTTCATTAGTTTTCTCATTTTACTTTTGTACCCGCCTCAACTTTTAATGTTTTGTGTCTGTGAGACCCTAAACTACTGTGCTTCTTGTACAGTTCTAAACTGCTTAGCCGTTGGGGGGGAAAAAGAATCTGAATCTGAATCTGAATGGTTGAAAGAGGTTGACTTAACATTTCCTTGCTGAACTCCCTCTGCTAAAGTTTTTTGCCAACCCAGTCAGTCCGTCACTGCCCATTTACAACTTTCTATCAATTTATGCTACCTACTGTATCCCCTAACCGTGTTTACAACACTTGATTCCTTCATTTTAAGGAACATCTAAGGCAATAAATACAAGCCTTACAAGTGGTGCCCATTTTCTGAAGATGATTTTTTTAAAATACAAAATCTGTATTATTGATACATCTGAGATTAATGATTGATAAGTTTTTTTTACGTTGATAGATAATTTGTTCTGTTGTTTCAGTTGGCGTCAGCCCTTGATCTTCCACTGATGAGAATTAATCAGGCCAATAGCCCTGACCTTCTGAGTGTGTCCCAGTATTATTCTGGAGAGCTGGTCGCCTATGTTAGAAAGGTGAGTCTTGTGAGCTGGAATGAATGTCCACTTTGACGTATTGAATTATGACAGTTAGCTGTGTGCTTTAAATACAGAGCTGTATGTTTCAATTTCCCCGTAAACTTACACCAATACTGAAATTCTCTCGAGTACATCTGCCCTTCATCTCCCCTGATATTCCTGCGTGCACTCTTTTTCTCTTGTGCGCGCTCTTTCTTTCTTTTTCTCTCCTCCCTGTTAACTCCATCAATGCCTTTTTATACCTGGTATTTATACAAGTTCTGTACTTGAATCTGGGATCATTAACGTGACTACAATAGGTTTGGCCATTCATCGTCAGATCTGGCTCAATCGCATCAAATTTTGTTAAGCCTAGCTCTCCTCTGCTTAACGATGCTTGATGATGATTCTGGATAACAAATTTGACTGTAGGCTCCTTTTAACTTTTACTACCATCATTCTCCTTATGTTCTTACTCCCTCACCTCTAACACCATCTGCAAGGACCTCCTGGATTTCTTTTGTCATCAGTAGACAATCTGTTTGCTTCCATTTTGCACAAAGTCAGAACCTTGCCTCCTGCTTTAGCCCTGCATCTTTTTGTCTTTCTTTCTCTCTCTTCATTTTGCCCCACCTTCCTCCATACAGTGACCTGCCACGTCTTATTTGAGACCTCCTGCTGAGTTCCCAGTGTCATTTCTATTGAACTCCTTACTACTCTCCTTACCTTTCTGTGCTATCTTCTATTGTAAATAGTTCCATCTCGGACATCATTTCCTCTCCCTTTCAGAACTGCTGTTCATGCGCCACCAGTGCCTCAAGAAAAGAAGACATCAGCTTTGGTTTCTGCCAGTAATTCTGTATCCGTCTTCTGTTTCCTTCCTCAACCATATCAGGTTGAACTGACTTATTGAAAACCCTGTATCCTATTGGATTCTAGGTTGGAAACTCGATCTCCTCTCCATCACAAAGATCATGTACCATTGGCTCAGTAATGTTTGCTGCTTTCATATCTACTTGCAGCCTATCTGCTGCTGAAATCTTAAATCATGGTTTTGTCTCCTCTAACCTTGCTGTTGACCTCTATTCTTCACTTCTGGCCTATCCAAAATTCTGTTGTACATATTTAGTCCCACATCAGGTTGCAATTAATTATCATTCGTTACCTTTGCTGTTCCACGTTGCTAGATTTAAGTTCTGTTTTGTTTCAATCACTTCATGACCTTACCCCTCTTTATTCTTGTACCTCAATCTCACCCTGTGATCGCTACTCCTGAGTCAGTGCTTACCCCAGCTCTTCGGTCATCCATGCATTGTCTCTGCTTAGGTCAATAGTGGATTACTTGTTGGCCATCTGGTTCCCACCACTCCAGAAATCTGAGCCTAATCTTCTCTACCTATTGAAACTCTTCCTTTGACAAAGATTTTGGTTATTACTCACCTTCAAGTTCCGTACCCATTTTCCTTTAATTCTCTGTGAAGCACCTTGAGAGAATTTTTATTTTGTTATGTTGAAGAGGTTGTAGAAATTCAAGCTGTTGCTGTTTTAGTTGGTTCAATAGACATTTGTCCCATCCAACACATCTTGTTCAGCATTTGTCTGTCCACATGATTGTTTGTTTGCTTATTTTCATGTTGATTCCATGTTTAGCTTGAAATTAGGTCAAACTTTTGAATTGAATTTTTAAGCAATATGGCACATTAACATGAATGAAAAACCTTGTGCTTAATCACCTACAATGGTGGTATCACTGGAAAATGTAACAGCAGTTTTTAAAAATTGTCAACTCTCTTTGTTTGCTGTTCTAGGTTTTGCAGATAATTCCGGAAAGTATGTTTACATCCTTGGCAAAGATTATCAAGCTGCAAACACACAGTATTATGGAAGTGCCAACTCGATTGGACAAAGACAAGCTGAAAGACTATTCCCAGCTTGGTGCAAGATATGAGGTAAGAGGGGATAGTGGATTTTGGATAGGTCAGAGGGTATAGCGGCCATTGGTGTTCACAGAATGGAATTTGTGTTGGAGGGCTCTTGCTCTGTTTTTGTTGACATTTTTGGTACAGCTAAAGCAGGGTGGTGAAAAAGGCATTAAAACTCTTTAATGGCACCTCATAACTTGGCTGCGAATGCAGATTTCTTGTGAATCAGACTCTGCTGTTTTTGTGATGTTTCTGAATTGAATTGTAAAAGGGATTCCATTTTCGCCAAATTTTGGTGCATTGCTTTTTTTCTTGTTTCATAACATTATTTACAGGTGATCTCATAGCAACAATGACTCTGAGTTTCTTTTTCTTCCTTACAACTTTCCTCAAACAATGAAAGAATTGCTGGTCAGTTTTTTTTTGTTAATACAGTGCTCTCTATGTTAAAGTAGTATGTATTTGATCCAAATTAACCAGCACACCTAGCATTCCTTTTGACAAAGCCCCTCAAAACTACATTAAATTGTCAGTGTTAATTATGGGTTAGGACCCTCGAGTGAATATGGTGAATGTTAACCGATAGCACATGTCAAAAGACCAACAGGAAATTAAATTGGTTACTCCCTTTTTTTTAATCATTATTTCTCATATCCTCTTTGCTCAAAGGTTGCAAGACTTACTCATGCAATATCAATTTTCACTGAAGGCATTCTCATGATGAAGACTACCCTTGTTGGCATCATCAAGGCAAGTGCAAATGTTTGAAGATACGTTTTATTGTGGCGGAGATCTGAGGTTATTTTGCATTCTAGTTTCTAAAACAAGAAGACTGTTCATTGCTTCAGCTGTTATGTGTGTCTTGGGTTCTGGCAGTCCGTGATGAAACGTACAAGGGTCATAACTATTTAATTCAAATGCTTCTGGGTGCTTTCCAGGGCCATTGTTTAAACTAGTATCTCTGCAACTGGATGGTGCAACGTTAGGGAAAAGGGTAGTATTTATAGATAATATCAATCTCAAAGGGCAAAGGTTTTGGCTTAATCAAAGCTTCTTCAAAAAAATTCCCAACAGATAAGAAGTATATCCTGTTTTTGCATGAGTTAATTGTATGAGTGATATGTGAACAGAGTGGATTGAGTTAGGAGAGGGTGTTTGAGCTGTTAGCTTCATTAAAAATAAACAAACACTTGAAATGAAAAGTTCTTATTGTCCTTTTTTTTTCAGAATAAAGTCAGCTGTTTGTTATTATCTCTGCTTTATTGCTTCTCATTGTGTGATTCATAACTTCTGTTGTGGGGGGAATTCAGAGGTGACATATCCTCACACTGTGCTTTTGTCAGACAGTTCTTATTCCTTTTGTTACCTTAGATTGGGGGCAATGTGTAATCCCTGACTGCATGATGTACGAATCCAATACCATGTTGCATCGGATTAAGTTCTCTAAACTCTGTGTACTTGTACATGCTGTTTTAATGACACTTCATGAAAGATCAAACTGTGGCAGTACTATGAAGTATCTCACCAGTTCAACTAAAGTAACTAATTATAAGGTGACATTGAAGCAAGGTTTGTGGTGCTGTGCCATGTAGTGACAATACATGGATTTGTAGCGGTCATGTACACACGGTTCCTGACCACTAGCTTGATGCTGAGAAGCTGAGTACTTTGTTATGGGGAGGTGGATTGATGATGTGACTTGCAAAGCACTTTTCTTGCTCTCTCAAAAACTACATATGAAAGAAGAGAAGCTTGGAGGCGGGTTGCTTTCCCATCTTTTTGTGTTAATAGTGATACAGATAGAGGGCAAGTTGTAAAATGCATTTAATTTTCTTTTAATAAGATTATAACTTCAAATAATGCACTTCTTTGGAGAAACATTCAGAATAATGTATGCTTCATGGTTCGTATTTAAAAGGTAGTTTACAAATTTCAGAATCCAGCACTCTCCAATAATTCTGTTCAGCTGCCTTAAAGGTGCGTGGGGGAATTTCATTGAGTATTGCAGTTTTTTAAAAACCAAATCTGTGGACCAAGAAATTTCAGAAATAAATAACAAGAACCAAAATGATTGATGGAGCAGGCTGATAAATCTTCAAGTTGAAAAGGCTGCATTATCATCCATAAATATCACTACCAAACTAGATAATCCACCAATGCCAATTTCGCTGTTTTGCATGGTCTTTCCCAAACATTCACTTGATGTGACCTCTTTTTAAATCTCCAGACTTTGTGTATCCCTGTTTTGATGGGTATGAGAGGATGAAAAGGCAGGTCTTCTCCACTTAAAAAAGAGTAGCGCACTTGGGCTGTGTCCACCAACAAAAATCGAACGCCAGCATTGATAGGGTTGTTATGGTTGTCAGACATCAGTTGGAGTTCCACAATTGTCTCAGAGCTTGCAACCCCAAAATCTCGTCTTGCAGCCCTGCTGCTGATCTGATCTCTTAGTTCAGGAAAACCTGCCTTGCACTTTTTCTCCCTCGAACTATCAGTTTCATTGTTTTCATTTGATGGCGATATCCCAAACGTTCAGTCAGATTTGCTTGGCTAATGATGTTAGTAAGGGGGATGCTGAGAGAAGGCAATTTTACAGGGGAATACTAAATAAAAACCAAAAGAACTGCGGATGCTGTAAATCAGGAACAAAACCAGAAGTCACTGGAAAAGCTCAGCAGGTCTCGCAGCATTTGTGGAGAAAAGAAATCTGAGTCAACGTTTTGGGTCTGGTGACCCTTGCTCAGAACTTGGGTCACCAGATCTGAAACGTTAACTCTGATTTTTTTATTTCTCCACAGATGCTGCCAGATCTGCTGAGCTTTTCCAGCGACTTCTGTTTTCGCTCTCAATTTTACAGGGGAATTTAGCACTAAGTTATTTTTTCAGGAGAGGTTTAGAATTACAAATCCCTTTTCCTTTTTATTTTTTAAATAGGTGGATCCTAAGCAATTGCTGGAAGATGGCATCCGGAAGGAATTGGTCAGAAGGGTTGCCTATGCTCTTCACAAAGGGCTCATTTTTAACCCAAAAGCTAAGGTGAATGGATGTGACAATTGTGCAATGTAATGTTTGTTCTTGCTTTAGAATTTTGGACCACGCATTGGAAGGATGTTTTTTAAAAAAAATCTCTGATCTGGATAAGTATAACATTTGTAGGGAAGGACGACTCTAATATCTACTGAGCCCCACTAACTTGTCACCCACAACCTTGAAGTCGGAGTGTGCCTCTCACCAAAGGCATGCAGAAGTGGATTTAGATGTTCGTAGGTCATGGGATTATAAGTGCATTGTAGCCATCCCTTTATAAGTCTGTGAAGAATAAATTTGTTAGTTTTTAGGTGGAGACTGTACACTGGGGAAAAGGAAAATGGGCACAGGTCCTTTTTTACAGTTGAAATCATCATTTATTTTGCTAGAAAAATATGTTATTTCAGATGGCTGCACATAATTAAGTTCGGAGAACTTACTTCTAACATAGATAGACTTTAGTTTGCACTTGAATACTTTTGTTATTCAGAATTACTAACTTTTGAGTGTAGAGAATCTTAAGAATTTATTCAAAACCCAGTTGTGAAGTGCAGTTCATTATTATGATTTATAGAAAACGTGTTTTAAAAGCTTCAAAAACTTGGTATTGTTCTAACACAGACTAGTGAACTGATGCCCAAACTGAAAGAGATGGCTGCCACGATGGATGGATTCTACCGTTCGTTTGAATACATACAAGATTATGTCAGCATTTATGGGCTGAAGATATGGCAGGAGGAGGTGTCTCGTATAATCAACTACAATGTGGAACAAGAGTGTAATAATTTCTTGAGGACAAAGGTAATTCCCAAAGAAATTTTAAATTAGCATAACTACTTTTGTGTCATTTTTGCTTTTTAAATAATTTAATTTCTTTTACCCCATCTATTTGCTCTGCCATGTTCAGTCCTTTTTATCTACCTGCCTGATGCTACTGCAGCTGTGGTGAAAGTGATACATGTGTGTCCATGTCTATTCCAGGAAATAAGTTAGTGAAAGAAAGTATGGGAATTAATCTTTACTTGGTCTCGTATTTATTTACAATGTTATAACCGACTCTGGAGGATTGCAGTGCCTTTCTAGTCCTACTACTCCATGGTCACAATAAAAAAAAACAAAAATACTTATTCTAGTTACCAAGACGATCAATTAAATACCTTGTGTAAGTTAGATTTTAAACAAGCTCTATCAGCCATATTTCCTAAATGTAGGTATTGGTTTGTTATCAAATCAAAATGTAACCAATTATTGCTTCTTTATTGAATAACATGCGCATTCAGTAATATAGAAGTATAAATGGTTATTCCTCTGAAACAGTCCCAAAATAACAGATCTGTGCAGAGAAGGATGAAATGTAGAAGAGATCCCAATCGAATCCTGTAGGGGTTTGCAACAAAGCAAGCAGTGCCTTATTTAAAAAAAAACCTTCAATTTTTTTTTTGTGAAAGAATCACCTTCAAGTGTTTCCAAAGCTTGAAAATAATTCCATTTTTCAAAAATCCTTCAAAACTTGAATCATCCAAGCAACATTAAATATGAAGTGTCCTTGCAACAACAGAGTGAATCTTTATTCAGTGTTACCATTTATTTACAGAGCAAAACATTGTATGCACGTGCCTCCTAACTCAGATGCCCCACAGTTCAATAAGTGTCTCCTTTATGTTTGTTCCAGTTAAATCCCAATTAATGGTCTCTGCCTGCATCTGATCAAACACAATTGATAGACTTTTAAGACATCTTTGAGAATTTGTGCACATCATTGTTCTTTAGTATATGCTGCAGGTAGAGTATCAAAAGGTGCTCTTAATTTTAACCTCAACATTTCAACCTGCAGGAGGGGCCCTCTTGTGGCTCTGTGGTAGTATCCCTACCCTTGGACCAAGAGGCCCAAGTTCAAGTTCAAGTCCTACCTGTTCCAGAGGTGTGTGAGAACATCTGTTAACTGGTTGATTAGGAAAACATGTTCAACCTGCAGGACTTTAAAGTGACTATTCTTTTGCTATGAGCTTCTAAAAGTATTGTTACCATGTGGCCTGCTTTGTATTGCATCTAACCTTTGGTTTTGAGCCAGTGACTAATTTTACTGTTGAATTAATTTTTCAAAAGATATTATAAGTTAGATGCTGAAAGAATCAATTGCTATTTTGAAGTACCGTTGGGTGACTAATTTGAGATGCAGCATGGTAAGTTTAGCTAGCTTGAACTTGTAATTCCCAAAGCTTTCCACCAATGACAGTTCCCTCATGTCATTTCTGGGTCTGCTGCAAACTGATTGGTAGAAGGTGGTTGCTGGGAAAGGGCCAACAACTCTCATATGAGCACTAGGATGATGCAAAGACAGCGAGCTGGGCTCTGATCTCCTTTTGTCTGGCAATTCTTATCTCTCTATGGTTGAGATGATTTTAATTCTCAAGTTTTAAAAATTCATAATTTTTTAAAAAATGTGCATCACTATTATAGGGTGCATTTCTGTGTTGGTACAAAATGGTTAAGATTAGTGACTACGTTTTTATAAAATAATTCTTTCATGGGCTGTGGATTTGCTGGAAAACTCCATCTGTTGCCCATTTGTTAATTGCCTTTGAACTGAGTGGCATGCTAGGCCATTTCGGAAGGCAGTTAAGAGTGAACATCATTATTAATCACATGCAGGTCAGACCAGGTAAGGACAGAAAATTTCCTTCCCTATAGGACATTAGTGAACCAAGGGATTTTAATTCCATCTGCTGATGCTCATCGTCATGGTCACCATGACGGAGACTAGCTTCATATTCCTGATTTTATTAATTGAACTTAAATTCCACCAACTGCCCTTGAGCGTTTTAAATCCATGTCCCCAGAGCATTAGACTCGGCCTCTGGACTATTGGTCCAGTAGCGTGTCTTGGAAACCTGATGATATAAGATCCCCACACGCAGGCTAACTTCAACCTAATTGCAGTTACATTTCAAACACATTGGAATTCCTGGGCACTCAACACAAGTTTGTTTCATTTTCACATTTTGATTCTTGGGAAATCAGAGCCCAGCTCACTGTCCTTGTGCTTGCATTAAAATTGCGTATTAATTCCTGAGGCATGGAGCCCTGTGTAGACCTCTAAGCAAATACATGCAAACATCTTTGTCTTTGATCTTGATGTAGTCTATAGTCAGTGATATAACTCCCGTTTTTATTGTTATATATTGCCGAATCTATTGAGGTGTGACTTTAGACTGCCATTTTAAGATTGAGAAAATAAATTGGGAATTAAGCATTAGAAACATATATAATAGCATGATTTAAGCCATTCAACCCTTTTGAGTTTATTCCCCTTTGATCCCTTTACCCCTAAGAACTATATCTAACTTTTTCTTGAAAACATTCAATGTTTTGGCCTCAAACAATTTCTGTGGCAAAGGATTCAACACTCTCTGGATGGAGAAATTTCTCCTCAGTCCTAAATGGTCTACCCTGTATTCTTAAACCGTGACCCCAGTTCTGGACTTGCTAGTCATCAGGAACATCCTTCTTCCATTTACCCTGTATAGTCTAGTTAAAATTTTGTAGGTAGAATGCTGGAGAATTAATGGAAATAAGAAAATCTTAGTCGCAGTAGTTGTGCCTACTTCTCATAAAGAATGATAGGTGAATATTAATACTGTATAAGGAAATTGAAAATATTAAATCTCTCTGTTAACACTGGGAGAGTTTACATTCTTGGGGAAATGCATTTTCCATAATGTGCTTTGGGACTTAGCAACTAAACTTGATTCGGACCATTAAGTTTCAAAAGCCTTCAATATATTTTCCCAATCAGCTTTACATTTTCACTTGAATTATGGGATGGACTCCATTGTCTATATTTAAAATAATTAATAATTTTGAAATACTTCTCAGGGCAGCTGCTGAATCCTAGTTGATGAACCAAGAAAAGGTCAAGGCTTTGACTTTGAGATTTTCATTTTTTTTATCAACAGATTTTTTTTTTTGTTTTCTTATAGATTCTAGACTGGCAGAGCATGTACCAGTCCACCCATATTCCCATTCCTAAATTCCAACCGGTCGATGAATCTGTGACATTTATTGGTCGGCTTTGCAGAGAAATTCTAAGAATCACTGACCCCAAGTGAGTGTGTTTCTTTAATATAATCTCTTGTCCCATTGCCATGATAGTCTCTGAGCATCTTTGTTATTTCTGATCCTGAAACAAAAACAATGAAATGTTATTGGGAAATCAGGAGGCTGGACTCTCCAGCGCAAGAAGATTGACTGACTGACTAAATTGAGGTTAGACTGCCAAGTCAAGGTTTTCCTCCACAGTTAATTTGACCCTGAGCTAGGCAATGTTTTGACCAATGTTTAACCAGGCAGTGTTCTTCCAAACTGAATGCTAGAAGGTATCACAGTGTACCCTACTTAAGCTTCTTGTGCATCTTAAATTTCCCTCATCTTCACTGAATCATGTTCTGTTTCCAGGCAGCACTTTTGGAAGCGATTGGTTGGTTTAAGGCATTAGGAAGCTGCAGGTTTAAAACCATGGGTAATAAATAGAGAGAGCCCTCCATTATTCAATAGCAACTTGCTCCTTTCACTTCATCTCATATAGCGTAATCACCAGTGCTCCCTCTTTCAAGTGGATGTGTTTGTACTGGTGCACATACGTGAGAGTTTCTATTTTTCTCTTGGCTCAAGTGGTCAAAACATTCAGCCTGCTTCCAGGGAAGGTTGGAAGAGGAGACCATGCACCATTTTTTTTTTCCTTCAATTCTCTTCCTCTGCTCCTTCCATTTGGAGATTTCTATGATATCCAGTTGGTGCCTTCCTTGGCTGTGGTCAGCAATGTCTCATGAAATTTAGTCCCATCCCCTTGAAGCACCATTTCCCTTTTTAACAGTATATGTCTCATTCTGATGGCTCTCAGATACAGCTTGCTCTGAATGACCTTCTGAAGTGGCACATTGTACCTCTCAGTTGTATCAGATTACTTTAGTTCAGTAAAGCTGGCCCACAACATCATCTTGGGAAAGAATGGATGGACATGAAAGGCTAGTGATGCCCACGTCCAAGATTGCATTCTAATCATTGACCTGAAAGATGATTTTTTCCTTCTACTAATGAGTATTCCTTGTATTAATTAAAAGTGACAGCTTTTAAGATTTTCTTTTATGTAGTACTTTTCATTACCATTAGCTGCCTGAAGCATATTAGAGCCAATGAATTAGTGTAGATGTAGTTGACACGTAATCTATGTTCTAATGGAGTGAAATAGATAATGCTGTAGAATAGCCTTTGCAGAGATACTTGGGGAAATAACTTGCTGCTACAGGTCAGAAAGAAGTTGAGCAGTGAGTGTTGCTCTCATTGAAGTTCTAAATGCATAACCAGGTTTCATTCTGATTCTTTCATAATAGTAAAGCATAATATTGCACCTTTCTCTCTGTGTTGGCTCTATTCTGGGCTGTTTGGCTTCCTTCTGTGCTGTAATTATTCTCGGACTACTTAATAAGGTTTATATTGTGTATAGTTTACATCAGTCATTTTGCATCAGGATGGTATTATGCCTTCTGTAACACTTCAAGTATAAATAAGGTACAGCAAAATAATAGCAAACGGCGTATGCTGGTTGTAAAAAATAAATGTCAACTTTGTTCTTCACTTCCACTGATCCATTGTGATGGGTTCTTGAATATCTGAGGACTGATGTTATGCCTTAAACATCTTTTAGCATAGAAAGTGCTTCAGTTTGTCAATTTTGGTAATGGAATAATTGAAGATAAATAAGGTGCCAAATGTAGATTGAAAGAAAGGCTTTTGGGCCCTTCCTTAGATTATGGACCAGCATAGAGTCAATGGATTGAATAGCATCCTGTTGTGGTGTAATACTCTGTGGCCGATTCTGTGTACGATTTGCTGTAGCAGGGTCAATTAGGCTATCAATGAAAGGAACTAGAGGTTTCTACTCAGTAATAATACTCTACAATGAATCCAGCAAAATGGCTGTATACCACACGTTTAATACTGTGCTTTGCATCATTCAGCCTTAAAAGTACTGAATTCTTTGTGAAGTTTTCCGGGACTCTAGCTTTTCAAGATTGATCATGTTAGAGAAGTGGTCATTTTATAGCTTGGGTCTGTGCAGCTAGATAAGGAACGAAATCAGCTGTATTGTACAAGAGGAAGAGAATTGGAAGAGCAGAACTGGTGGGGGATTCTTTAATTAGAGGAATGGACAGGCGTTTCTTTGGGCATAAATGTGACTACAGGATGCGTTGCTACATACGTGTTGTCAATGTCAATGATGTCGCAGAACAACAGCAGCAATTTTTTTCTGGGGCACGATGAATAGCCAGTGACTTGGGTGGGAAGGGAGATGAGGTCCTGAATGCAGAATTCAGGGAGCTATGAAGGAGCATAAAAGGCAGGATGTATAAAGCAGTCGTCTCAGAATCAGGAGAATTGAATGACCGAGCACGTGGTTAGAAAACCGGTGCAGGACGTAGAACAACAGATTTTTTTGAGGCCTTGGAATCTGTTCTGGGGTAGGTTGGACCTGTACAAATTGGTCTGACTGAAATAAGTTGGGAGACTTACTAGAGCTGTCAGGAAGGGTTTAAATCAGATTGGCAGCGGATAAAAACATAAGCTGGAGCTTGGGTTCTAAGGAAGGAAATCTAGTAAAAGGGTGTAGAAGAGTGGCAAGCCAAAGTAGAAGACAAACAGAACAATGCCAAGCATCAGAAAT
>NC_063335.1:44978833-45029107 GCF_021869965.1 Rhincodon typus
GCCCGAAACGTTAGCTTTCCTGCTCCTCTGATGCTGCTTGGCCTGCTGTGTTCATCCAGCTCTACACCTTGTTATCTAATGACAAGCATCAAACAGGATCAAAGTGAAGATAGAATTAATAAACACTGTAGTCTGGAGTTTCCATCTGGGTTGCAATGGCTAAATATCTCGGATGGCCTTCTTGGGGTGGGAGTACATCACGGCATCTCTGCTTAACAATTGGCCTGCATCAGAATGTAAACTCTCCATGAATCAGTGGCATTGAGTAGAGCTATCGAAATGTACTTGTTCAGTGACAGGACTGTAGCCAGTGCATCCTATAAAGTCATTGAAGTAAACTACTTTACATTTCAAAGTTGTTCATTTTATTGCAGCAGCTGAAGAAACGGGTGAGTCACTGACTTCAATTGACAGCTGGTTACAGGTCTAACGTACCAAGGGTAGATCAATTGACTGAATTCCCTTAAAATAATTTTGGAGTAATTTATAAATCCCCCTGAGTAAATCTTCAACTTGTGTTGATCAGTGTGAGGACAGAATAAGGTTTTGGACATACAGGACTAAGATGACAAATTTTTTCACTCGAGTGTTGTGTATCTTTGGAATTCCCTATCTCTGAGATTTACAGATGTTCAGCCATTGAGTAACTTCAACTGAGGTCAGTAGATTTTTGGTTTCTAAGTGAATTGAAGGACATGGGATAGTGTAGGAGATGAAGTTGAGGCAGAAGCTCAGCCATGATCTTATTAAATTGTGGAACAGGCTCGAGGGCTAAATGGTCTACTCCAGATTGTAGTTTTTAGGCTCTTCTGTCATGAACACTGGCTTAATTTGACCATGGCGATGAACTGGCAGAAATTTGGTGTGATGTGGCTAGTTTTGTAGGCATGGAGTGCTTTGGGCAAAATCACTTCTAAATTGTGGTAAAAGATTGCAGAAACTCGATACAAATGGGCGAAATTTGAATTTTAACTTTCCAGATTTTTCTGGCTATTTCAGTTGAATCATTCAGTTGATGCTGATAGCTGAGAAAAAAAAAAATGGAATCTTCAGGCCCGTAGTTGAGTCATTTTCAAAGCACATCTTTTAAAGTGCAGAAAGATCATTTTTAGTTTGCTTTATTTTGACTTAGAGTGACCTGCTACATTGACCAGATAAACACATGGTATGACATGAAGACTCACCAGGAAGTGACCAATAAACAACTCTTCTCTGAAATCCAGAATTCCTTGGGCACATTTGGGCTGAATGGTCTGGATAGACTGCTCTGCTTCATGATTGTTAAAGAGATCCAGGTAAGGTAGCCCTGCTGTAGGTATAATGTTCAAGCATTCTTATTTTAATACTTGCGCAAACCTGTACTTATGTCAATGATTGGCTGTGTGTGAATATTTATACTTTTTCAATTTTTATGTAATTTTTCTTTATAGCTTGTACTAGGAATAGTGATTTTCTTCTTCTTACTACTTTTCATTAGTTTTTTTTTCTGTCTGAACCAGTTTTTGGCAGTTATAATGCTGTATTTAGCGTTCAGGGATTGAAAATGAGACTTCCCTTCTGACACATGTACACACATGCTGTCTACTCTACAATACCTCACAATAAAATCAAGTGCTTATCTGATCAACTCATGGCTAATTTTAATACCATGCAGGTACCCACTTCTGACTAGTGCACAAGAGAGTGACTTGAGTGTTGTGGTTCATGCACATTTGAAAACCCATGTCCACCATTGCAAGGTCATTGGAAAAGCTCAGTTTATTCTCCTGTAAGGTTAGGATAGTTGAACATAAAATAAGACATTTCAAGCCATGTTGGGTTGGGAAAGGCATGATATTTAGCCTTGGGGTTTGTCATGATGCTGAGGAATTATAGTTTGGTTTTTAATGTCTAAACATAGGCATAATGGGAATATAATTTAAACTTCCAAAATGATGAATGAAATAAGTAACTCTGTTAGTTTGGTTATATGAGCTACATGAGAAAAAGACATCACCAAGCAAGATCAAGGCATGAGTGGTCATTTTAGCTCTGCATACCTGCAGGTATGCAATCAAACTGGCAAGGTATTTATCTGCTGATTGGGACACTCCTGTAGTTTTTAATTTGAATTTGCTGACCTGATTAGGTGAGAGAGGGCAATGAGATTATTAACTCTGGTTTTATGAAACAAAATTATATTTTATAGATTTTCCTGGGTATGCTTCATAGAAATGTGCTACGGGACAAGGCTGTAATGGACACGATTAAACCCTTTCAGATTCATTTAAATCCAGTAAAAGGCATCGTAGGTAAGTCCTTTCAAAAAGGAAGACATCCAGAGGGCGTGTTCTATGGCAGCACCTGGCATTATTACTTCTACCCAATTTTTGTGGTATTATGTTCATTGTTATTTAATTTTTCGTTGTATGTAGGTGGAGAAGTAATTTGAAAAGCATGGATAAAAAGTTTTTAAAGGAGAATTATTCATTCTTAAAGTAGAAGATCATGGGAATTTTTTTAAGAGATCTATTAAACTACTTGACAACAGTCAAAATTTGTATTTGACATTTCCTGCTTGCCTGAAAAGCTAACATTTAAGATTTTTGTGGGAGTACAGAAAGCTGTTGATTTTAATTTTAGTTACTTCCCTCATTTCCAAGCATGCACAAATCTGTTTTGGGATGGAAAGTAAAGCCCATTTACATGAGAGCATTGTATCCATATGTGGATTTCATCCTTCTCTGACTGACCCTTTCCAGATTGTTGAGGCTTTGGCTGAAAAAACTTTTCACACTTCATGAACATGTCACCTCAGGAATGAGTTGCTGAGGTCTAACAAGATTCTGCCACCTTTTCAAGTTAGAATAGGCAAGAGCAAGAAGCTGCAAAATTAAACTGATCTTGTGTTTCTGTGTGATGTTTAGCTCCAAGTGCACCCTGAACAGAGACTGGTGTTAAGTTATCTATTGTAATTTTAAAATTTCAATAGTTTTGAACTAACTAATGTTAAAATGGATGAAATGTCACTTACTTTCTATTGAGTTCTGTTGTATTGCTGTTGTTTTGCTGGATGTTTTACTGAAACGCTGAAGGAATAAAACAATTTCATCAAATTGCCCCCATAAATTCTGCTTTCTTACTGGCTCCTTCAGTATGCCCCACTGAAGAGTCAGTGGGTCAGGTTGTTTACTGCTTCAATGAGGTGAGGGATCATGGTAACGCTTGTATACAGAGGAGGCTTAGGAGAGTAAAGGTATGAAATAAATATGAATGGAAAAGACTTTAATGAAATAAAGCACAAACCTCCCATTTGTGAATGGCTCACTGTATTGCAATTTTCGTTCCATTAATTTTAGCAAATTCAAGCAAAGTATATTCTGCTGCAGTGCAGAAAACCCAGAAGATCTGGGCATCTTACCAAGATTCCATTCTAAAGGTACTCTCTTTATATTCAGATATACCTGATATGTTGGGTTTTATATTTGAGTTTTGCTTTGTGTTCTGGAACTTTAAAACAAAGTGTATGCAATTTTAAAAATGAGCTCTTAATTGGGAATATAGTGTTGAAGCAGCATTGTGCTTTGATACAGTGTGAGTTTATGATTTTGCAATCACCAACCTTATTAATCGTGTCAATCTCCTTAATCCCTCTGGCAAAGCAGGTAAACATGCAAATCTTCATAACAAAGTGCAGATAAGAAATGAGGTGAAATAGCGTAGAACTGTTGTGAAGTTTTATTAATGCGTGTGGTTATTCATTTATTCATTTGGTAAGTCAGTTTTATCTTACTGCCTTTGGCTGTGAGTGAGACACCTGTGTTTGAAGGGTCTTTGCCTTTCATCTTTTTTGAGTTTCAGTGCAAGGATGGGCACCCTAAGTTTAGGAGCTTCACTGAAGTGGCCCCCTGCTCTTTTGCAGTAGGTTGCTAAAAATTAAAGTTTTTAACTGGAGAGTGAGATTGTCATGTACCACCTGCTTGTATTGAAGACAGGTTGGAAATAATGAACAAAGTTACTTTGGGGCAACATAGTGAGTTGTCACACTAAATGCTGTTTCTAAAGCATTGCTTCTTTCACATCCTTTGGATGGTCCCAAACATTTGTAGCTAATTATTTTGGATAAGAAAACAAAATGTTGCATATGCTAGAAATTTGAAATAAAAACAGAAAATACTCAAAATAGGCAGCAGGCCAATCAGCATCTGTTGAGACAGAAACATTTCCAGGTTGACATCAAAAGATTTCTCACTTTATAGATGCTCCATCACTTGCTGGGAATTTCCAGCCATCAAGTTTGTAAGTACTTTAGAATCATAGAGATTTACAACACAGGAAAAGGCCCTTCAGACTATTGCATCCATGCCAGTCAAAAACAACCATTTAACTATTCTAATTCCATTTTCCATAACTTAGTCCACAGCCTGGAATACCTTTGGCACTGCAAGTACATATCTAAATACTTAAATGCTATGAGGGGTTTCTCTCTCTACTACCCTTTTACAGGCAGTGAGTTCCAGATTTCCACCACGCTCTGTCGGGGGGAGAAAAATTTCCTCTCATCTGACTTACTGATCAGCCCTCCTACATTCAAGTCTTAATTATGTACATATACCGCAAATGGCATGTGTCCCAACACTGACCCCTGAGGGACCCCACTGGATAGAGACTTCCAGTAGGAAAAACACCCGCCAACCTCTGATTACTACCATTCAGCCAACTGGGGATCCAATTTGCCAAATAGCCTTGGATCCCATGGGATCCATCAGTCACCCTTATCAAAAGCCTCGTTGAAGTCCACAGCTACAGGGATCTGGGTTTGATTCCACTTTCGGGTGACTGCCTGTGAGAAGTTTTCATATTTTCCCTGTATCTGCGTGGGTTTCCAGTGCCAAGATATGCAGGTTAGGTGGATTGGCCATGCTAAATTTCTCAGTGTCCAAGAATGTGTAGGTTAGGTGAATTAGCCATGGGAAATGTAGGATTGTGGGGATAGGGTAGGAGGCAGATCTGGGTGCGATAATTTTTGGAGGGTCAGTGCAGACTGAATGGGCTGAATGGCCTGCTTCTGTCCTATAGGGATACTATTATCCAATGTAGATTAATTCTGTCCCTTTAGAATTGCTTCCAACAGTTTTCCCACCAACAAGGTTAGGCTGATTGGCCTATCATTTCCTGGTTTATCCCGTGCTTCTTTCTTGAATATTGGTACAAGATTGGCTGTCTTTCAGTCCTCTTACACCTGTCCTGTGGAGAGAGAAGCATGTGCCCTACTATTTGCTCACTTGCCTCACTGAAAAAGAAGTGTGAAGGCACACAACACCAGGTGATAGTCCTCCTGATGAAGGAGCAGCGCTCCCAGAGCTTGTGATTTCAAATAAACCTGTTGGACTATAACCTAGTGTGTAACTTCTGACTTTGTCCACCCCAGTCCAAAACCAGCACCTCCACATCACAAGTGTAGTCATGATTTAAACCAACTTTGCAGATCTACTCTTGTTTTTAATCTCACATGGCAATGGATTAGAAGGCAGTACTTTTCCCCTTGAGGCTGTGAGGAGTTATGTCAGATGTAGGTCACATATTTGCAGGCTGTCTTTGTGAGTAGCACCACTAGCTGTTAAAGTAACAGCACTGAAATTGGTGGATCATTAAAACAACCTTGGACTGTGATTTGAGGTAGATGTCAATCTGCAATGTGTGTGTGGCTTTGGTGAGTAGTATTTTACACAAATGCATGCAATGAATTAGAGAAGGTTTTTGTGTGGCACGACGAGGGTGATGAATCATGGAAGCAATTTTTGATACCTTGATGCTCTTTTCTGCAATGTTGATTGTTTCACTTGGAGACTCACTTAAACTTGAGTCAAAATCTATTAGACAGAGTTGAACTGTATGAGCCGGTTATAATGTAAAATATTCTAAAGCCTGGTTTACACATCATAAAATAACAAATTTATTAATGCACTTGCCTGTAGTTAATTAAAACCATATGGAATTGCTACATTGGAAGAATTTGAAACTAATCAGTTAAATTTGCTGCTAGGTTTATGAATACTGATATCCTGTAACAAAATGCCCTCATTCTATTTTGTTGCTTAGCTATGGGATTGATCTTGTCTTTATTTTTAGGTGGGACAGATGCAAATATTAAGACAGCAGATTGCCAATGAACTGAGCTATTCATGCAAGTTTGACTCAAAACACCTTGCAGCAGCATTGGAGAATCTCAATCAGTAAGAACACTTGCCATTCTGGGTATTACAAACAGGAATGCTTATGAGTACAGAATTTCACAGTCCATTACACGCAACTTCTATCTGACAATGTTGTTTAGAGCATTCAGTGGCTCTTGTGCTTGTTAAAAGTGAAGCGCTGTAGTATTAAGTACCATTCAACAATAGTACTTGTTAAGTTATTTCTTGATGCTAAAGTCAATGTTTAGATATTTATTTTTGATTTTCACTAAGCTTTGAAATCATGTGTTTTTTTGGAGCAGATTTTGGAGATAATGAATTGCTTTTCAATTGTATTTACTACTGTTAATATAGGGACAAGAACAGATAGGTTAGCTCCCTCTAATATTTTCTGCCATTGAGTGATCTCTGACCTAACTCTAGTTACCCATCTTTATCCCATATCCCTTCATACATTTGGCTACACAAATCTTGCAATGATCTTTTATCAATTGCTGTTTGCAGGAGTGAGTTCCAAACTTCCATTATTTTTTGTTTCCTGCAATATTTTATTATTGAAAGGTCAAGATCTAATTATGGTTCAGTCAGTCACACACTTTTGAATTACAAAGTTCCAGGTTCACATTCCAAACCAGGTCCTGAGCACAAAAATCAAGGTCGAATTTCTAATTCAATTCTGAGGGAGCATTGTTGGAGATGTCATTTTGAAACCGGGTATTAAACTTAGGCTACAACTGCCTACTTGAGTGGATGTCGAAGATACCAGAACACTCTTTTGGAGGAGAACTGGGGATTTCCCAGAACAGTAATTGTTCTGGGCAATTATTTATCCCTCCATTAACATATTATCTGATAATTATCACTTTGCTGTCTGTGGAACCTTGTTGAGCTCAAATTAGCTGCTGCAGTTCTTGCATTACAACAGATTCTAACTTCAAAAATATTTCATTAGTTGTAAAGCACTTTGAGATACCTGATGGTTGCGAACAGTGTTAAATAAATCGAAGTCCTTCTTCGGTTTAGAGTATGTCTAACCCCCATTGTATCCAAGACATTCCAACCGGGGGAAATAGTTTCTAATTCCTCTCCGTTCCCCTTAATATCCTGAAAATTTCAATCAGATGCACCATAAAGCCTTTGAAATTTCAGCCAACCCTAATTTGTATTTCCCTACCATGACAGACTACACAATCAGTTTCTTCACTGGACAGTCCCATAAACAACAGTGATCTATATAATAATCCATTTTGCTGGTTTATTTGAAAGATGTATATTGGCCAGGTCACTGACAATCTCCAACTCCTGTTTGTGCCATGGAATGCTTTACATCCACTTGTATAGGCAGAGTGAGGTTTGATTTAACCTTTATATCATCTGAAAAGGAAGCAATATTAAAAGACATCAGTTTCAAAAGAAATTGTAGGTTTTTTTGGAATCTTTCTGTAACCTACAAGATGTTTTCTCTTCAGATCTCTGTTAGCTGATGTTGAAGCACACTATCAGGATCCGACATTACCATACCCTAAAGATGATAACACACTACTTTATGAAATCACAGCTTACATGGAGGCTGCTGGCATTCACAACCCTCTGAGTAAGGTACGTTTGGGAGGAGCAATACTTTTTATTGAGTCTGTAAATAACCATATAACATTCAACTTGAGCAGCTTTATGGAATACTAGAATGATTACTATATGTGGCTGCGTAAATTCAGGTTCTAACTTAAGCACTTATCCTGTTGAAGAAAAAAATACCCCAGAGAACTGTGGATGCTGAAAATCAGAAACATCAACAAAAATCATTGGAAAAACTCAGCAGGTCTGGCAGCATCTGTGGAGAGAAAGCAGAGTTAATGTTTTGGGCCCAGTGACTCTCCTTCAGAACAGTTGAGTGATAACAGTTATTACTTAGCTGCTGTAGTCCAACCATTACTGGCTGGGCTAATCAATAGTGCACTGCGTTGTATTTGTGTTCCTGGAGCCGGCTTGCTTTTTTGTACCCTTATTGAAATGTTTTACAAATATTAGTAATTCTGGTTTCACTGCTTGATACACCCTGACATTATTTGTGCTTTCTAAATGTATCCATGCATGTTACTGACAAGTAGTTATATATGTCTTTTCATCATGTCAGTTTTTGATTTTATCTGGCTCCATTTCATTTCCCAGTAATTTTCCTGATCACCCCCACCGTCTCCACGTGTACACTAATGGGGTGTCTCAGCCAATTACCTATTCCTTGAACTAATCCTGGAGACTGAATACCAGAAAACCATTCAACTGTGGGATATCCAGGCTAAGCTACAGTATTATACACACTCACTCCCTATTGCCCTCCTTCCCTTTCTTAAGACTCACTGATAAGAACTTTGACTTTTTTGCTTCCTTGATGAGGGAATTTGGAGACCAGTTTTGACCCTTGGTTATTGCTTCAGCTGGCATTTGGTTACTTGTAGGCTGGAAGTTCAAACCTGGGATCTTCCTTGTCAGCACAGTTCAGTATCACAGCACTTTTACTTACCAACACTGATCAGTTATATGATGGCCCAACCAGCAATTGGAGATGAGATTAGTTCAAAAGTGTTAATTGATGTCATTTTTCATCAAGGCTTGTTAAAAGATGTAGGTGGTGTAGTGTTCCAGTAAAATTTGTCATACAATCCTACTTCCTTTAATGATGAAACCCACTGGAGATATATTTGGAAAATTCTATGAATGCTGGAAGTCTTTCAACTTTCCATCAATTCTGATATTAACCAGAAATGTCAACTCTCTCTTCAAAGGTACTGTCTGACCTGAGATTTTCCTTTTTTTTTTGTTTGTTCATTTTTTGTAGCCATTATGTACATCAGATGTGACAATTTCTTTATTCTTCCATTGCTTTGTCCAAACGTAACAAGAATAACATGTCAAATCATTAGATCAATTATTGTTAGAACAGTACAGCACAGTACAGGCCCTTCGGTCCATGATGTTGTGTCGAACTTTTACCCTAAACCTAAGGTCTATCTAACCTCCACCCCTACCTTATACTATCATCCATATGCCTATCTAATAGCCGCTTAAATGCCCCTGATGAGGCCGACTCCACTACCCTCTCTGGCAATGCATTCCACGTCCCTACCACTCTCTGAATAAAGAACCTACCTCTGACGTCTCCCCTATATCTACCTCCACTCACTTGAAAACTATGCCCCCTCATAATAGCTACCTCCACCCTAGGAAAAAGTCTCTGGCTGTCCACTCTATCTATACCTCTGATCATCTTGTACACCTCTATCAAGTCACCTCTCATCCTTCGTCGTTCTAAACAGAAAAGCCCTAGCTCTCTCAACCTTTCCTCATAAGACCTTCCCTCCATTCCAGGCAACATCCTGGTACATCTGCTCTGCACCTTTTCCAACACTTCCACATCCTTCCTGTAATGAGGCGACCAGAACTGGACACAATACTCCAAATGTGGCCGAACCAGGCTTTTGTATAGCTGGAGCATAACTTAGCGGCTGTTGAACTCAATCCCTCTATTAGTGATAGCTAACACACCATATGCCTTCTTAACAACTCTATCCACCTGGGTGGCAGCTTTCAGGGAACCGTGGACATGAACCCCAAATCCCTCTGTTCCTCCACACTGCCAAGAATCTTTCCGTTAACCCTGTATTCTGCTTTCAAGTTTGTCCTTCCAAAATGAATCATCTCACACTTTTCAGGGTTAAACTCCATCTGCCACTTCTCAGCCCAGCTCTGCATCCTATCAATGTCCCTTTGTAACCTGGAACAGCCCTCCGCACTACCCACAACTCGACCCACCTTTGTATCGTCTGCAAACTTACTAATCCACTCCTTCATCCAAATCATTTACAAAAATCACAAATAGAAGAGGACCCAGGACAGATCCTTGTGGTACACCACTCATAACTGAGCACCATGTTGAATATTTTCCGTCCACTACCACCCTTTGTCTTCTAAGGGTCAGCCGATTCTGAATCCAATCTTTCACATTTCCCCCTATCCCATGCATCCTGACTTACTTACTCCTGTAACGGCTCCTTCCCGAGTTGTTGATTTTTGGGATGATATTTATTTTGATTATAGCAATTTTTTCACTGTGTTCCCCCAAGTCCACTTAGAACACGGATACAACTTAATCAGATTAATTTAATGTAGCAACCTTGCGGTTGGCAGAGCAAGAGCATATTTCACCAACACATCTTGAAGAGTGAAATGAATGGCTTATACATTAAGGTCTGTGATGTGTGTATTGCAGAACAAAATGGCAAGTAATCTGTTAGCATATGCTTGGGATGTACATGATGCAGAGGAGACCCATTAGTAGTTGCCATGATGGCATTAGCACATGATTTGGGTTTGAAATTCTGTGTTCATTTATGTAGTGCTATTAAGCCCTCTCATTAAAGAGTATTAATGAACCTGTTGGATTTTTATGATGATTTCTAATCCCACCACAATTTTCCATAGTTGGATTTAAAATCTCAAACTTTGGTTGTGTACCATTAGGACTAGACTTGCAAAATCCTTAGTGGGGAAAGCTGTCACCTGAGACCTAACACACTGTCATCAGAATGAACTGTATTCTTACTGACTTTTTGTTTATTATTTCTAGATCTACATTACCACAAAGAGACTACCATACTTTCCAGTGGTGAATTTTCTGTTTCTGATTTCTCAGTTGCCAAAAGTGCAATACATTAAGAACCAAGGTAACACAATCCAAAATTGCTGCACCCTTTTATAATATGAACAATATAGATTTGGAATCTGTGATTTGAATTCTTTACACCATCAAGATGTTTTTGATTTTTACTGTTGGTAATTTGTCCCTTCACTAATGTATTTTATTATTAAATATGTTCTGCTGTCTCCTTCGAATGTAAGTGATTCAGTATCAACATGATGGATCTAATGCTGCTATGTGTTTCAGGGGAAGGTTGATGATTGCTTGGTTTGGTTTTCCTCCTCAATAATGGGAAGTGCTCCATCTAGTGACTGGACTTAGAATTCTCAGTTCTTCTTTTCTGAGAGCAGATGGAGTTGTCATTTGAAGTTATGGTCAATTTTATAGAATCAGAACGTCACAGCACGGAAACCGGCAATGTCTAATGTCTTGAGTCAGTGCATAATCCCTCATAAAGCACCCTGCCTAATGTCACTCTCCTGCTTGCTGCATATACTGTTCAAATTTTCCGTTTGAGCTGGAACTGGTAGTGTGCAAGCTAGATCCTTCATTCCAATGAGTTTTGAATCCTGTGAAACAGCCCAAAATAAAGATCAGATTTCCAAAAGGAGAACATGTTTGGCAGCAAAAAAATCAACATTTGCATGGCACTTCTTTCAGGCCTCCACACTTCTAAGTTCAGAATCATTCCGCCACAGTACGTGCACAGTTCACACACTCACTATAAAATTAGGAAAACAGAATCTAAGATCGAAAATCAACAAAATGTCCAAGAATTAGTGTGTGTGAGAGAGAGAGAGAGAGAGAGAGAGAGACACACCCAAATGGTTGTAGAGAGTCATCAAATTTCATAAGAGCTTGCTGGTACCGTCTCATCCCAAATCACAAATATTTGCAACAAACAAAAGTAGCAAGTGTCGTAGAAACTCAGCAGGTCTGTCAGCATCTGTGGAAAAGAAAACGAAGTCAACGTTTTAGGTTCGGTGACTCTTCGTAGGAATTGCTCGTTCTGCAGACCTGAGTTTCTCCAGCATTTTGTTTTTGTTTGTTTCAGACCTCCAGCATCTGCCTTACTTTGTTTTATATTATTGTATTATATCACATATTGATCTGTACTTTTTCCTGCAGATTTGCCAAACATAAGTATTTGAAGTGCAAATTGTAGAAACTACAGTTGAAAAGAAGCAATAAAAAGCAATGCGTAAAGTGAGATTTTGTTCAATCCACTTCACAGTTTTGTGCCATAACTAATGAGAAGGTGGAGACGGATGCAGGCTCACAATTACTTTTGTGTAGTATTTGATTTATTTATTTGCTTTTGGCTCTTGCCTTCTCTCTGTCTCCTATTGCAAATATTTGATTGCTTTGCCATGTTGCATCATGATTCTTTTCCATGATGCTGAAAGACATGATTTGGGAGCTAAGAGGTTTAGTTGTCCAGAGATCCTTGAATGATCTAGTTGCTAAGATACGGCAATAGAATTGTTGCGGGAGCAACTTGTGGTGTTCCCATTTTAACTAAAATTCTTCTGTGCAGGTTCCAACTGTCATATCTTAAGTGATTCCACTTTCAGCTACAGATATGAGCTGTGCTACTGTGTCACAGCTTCCTGCTGTGGAACTAAAGAAATTAAGCCAGAAATAAAGCCGTGCACAAATGACAAGCAATTTTAACTGCTGACTTCTGCTTGTGTGAATGAACACTAAGTGTGGGATTATTCTCTGTCTATTAGCAAGGGATTCTTGCTACTAATTGTAGTAAATTTCTGCATTTTAAATCAACTGTATTTGGTAAAGTGAATGTATAACATTTAATATCTCGCCTCCCCTGTCCCACCCACTTCATATCAGAATTTCCAGGTGATGATCTGTTTGAGTCATCAACCTGAGAGTAAATACTTCTGTTCAATACAAATGAGTTTGTATCCTGTTGTGATGGTGAAGTTGATTGGAAAAGGGATATTGAAATCTTGATGACAGCAGTTGGTTATGTTGACCAAAATAATACTTTTGGTTACAATTTCCATGATAATTATGTAAAAATTAAATACAAAGAAAGGTTGAAGCAGTCTGCAGACATGCTGCACAGGTCTGCCTTAATCAGTGTGGGAAATACAGCACTGTCAAATTGTTCTTGTAATGGTTCCCTCTCAAAATCTTTGACCAAAGAGAGGAAAACTATTGACTGCCTGTGTTTTATGAAATATGGAATTAAACTGCAGGGAAGAAAAGTACTAAGTGCATCAACTACAAAATAGAGTATCAACAATCAATTCTTTCAGGGTTGATTGTATAATTTTTTTTTAAAATTTCTATTGCCACACCAGTGATCAGCATGAACACTTTAACTTTACTAACTAACCGGACAACATCTTGCAATCCGATTTGAGAACAATATTGTCAGAAAGCTGAGAGTATTTCAGTTTACCTGTCCCCTCAGTTGGTGATCATGTGTAACTGATTATTAACAAAAGTGGCCAGTACTGAGAGGGGCAGTCATCAGGGAGAGGCAGCAACCGTGCGCATACTATTTCCTGTTCTGCAACAGCTACTCTACCACTGGTTCAGGCTCAGTTGTGGCAAGGATGTAAAATGATGCCAACAGCATGACTTCCTGTTCAAGTGAATTGGCAGGAGATGCGCCTTTTTAAAAAAAAATTCTATCACACATTGTCTTGGTTCCAGTATCTGCAAATAGTATTAAGTCAGTCATGTAACGGAGAAGAAAATTAAGAAAGATCTGTTTTTAAGTATCTAATAATTAACTCTAAAAGCATTTGGATAGTTTTGATTGTTGCATTTTTTTTTTCTGCATGCAGGCATGGTGTGTAAGAAGTCCACGGATCCCACAGATTGGCCACCTCTGGTGGTCGGACTTGTCACTCTGCTGAAGCAATTCCACTCGCGTTACACAGAGCATTTTCTGGCCTTAATTGGCCAGTTTGTTCGCTCCATTGTGGAGCAATGTACTACTAGGTAAGGATCATTTGGGTTGGAAAAAGGCTGATGCTAGCAGACTGAATGATTTAATCAAATAGTTGAATGGCTAAAATTTCTGATTGTTCTTTGTTCTTTGTTCTTTGCTCCCTTAAAGGCAGGACAGCTGAGGCTTAATAAAAATACATTTTCAAGTATCAGCCCCAGGCTGTCTGTAATGGATTTTATTGCAATGTTTTAAATGTATGATAAATAACTCCAGGGTGTTTTTTTTTCTCTTTTGTTTATTTAGTCAGAAAATCCCAGAAATGCCTGCTGATGCTGTGGCTGCCTTGATGTTCTTGGAGAATTATGTTTATTACACAAAATTACCCAGAAAGGTGAGGAAATGTTCCTTAATGTTAATATTACAATCTACCAGGAAGCAGTTATACTACACCAGATTGAAATGATTGTCATTTAGCTGTGGAATTCCAGAATGCAACTGTCTTGGATAGATTTCTCTTCTAGTCTAGTTTCCAGTGCATATCAAAAAATATGTTCATTGTTCAGAACTGTCTTAGCAACCTGAAGGAAGGCAACAAAAGATATATAGGAAAACATGGAGGCCTTGCTGACCAGGTTGTCCTTCCTCAATTGGTATTTATGTACAGCAGTTTATAAAAACAATTGATAAACATTGTTGTACTTTCCTTGCCAGGTTGTGGAAGCACATGTCCCTAGTTTCATCTTTGATGAGTTCAGAACAATTCTATAATGATGCCTGAGATGAAGAAACTAGTCTGCCATGATGTGAAGCGGTGTGCGTACTAATACCTGATAAATACTGGAATCCTTGATTAATCTGAATACGTCTGTCTCAGCCAGAATGAAACATGAAAAGGGTGAATTCAGAATTTTGCTAAAAAAAAAGTTGCGTGAATGCCAAGAAGAATTTACATTTTGCATTTGCAATAACATTGTAGCATCAATGCTGAACCCTTTTCTTCTCCAAATAAAATACAGCTCAGTTATGTATAATCTATATTTTGATTCAAGGAAACTGTTTTTAAAAAAAAGTTTACTTGAACTATTGAGAAACAAAATTTTACGACTAATGTATTGCATTTTGAGTGAGCCGTAAATTAAGTAAAATTAATTGTTTAAGCCTCTGCAATTTGCATTTCTTTAAAAACTGGAACTTCAAGTTATATTGAATGGATTGCCTTTGGAAGGATAATGGTTGATCTTATAAAATCAAAACATTTTTACATATGAAGGCAATTTTTGACTGTACAGCTGACCATTAAAAGTTCTTTCTGATTGTGCTGTGTGGTATGCAACTTAATGGTTTTTCAAAGATGTATTGTAGTGCAAGTTAAATATTGTCCTATAATGTTCAGTCACTGGAATTTTACAGAGATCTTTCAGTAATATTCCTTTCTAATTTTCATCTTTGTAAACGGCAAAGTAGACAGAGATCACAATGATGCTGGAAAACAAATGGTAACCTTGAATCTAATCTTTAGATTTATCATGGAATAACCCTTATGTTATTGAGATAGTTGTTTTGGTAACTCACAATATTTTTACAACCTACTATTGATTACAAACAGGTAACATTGTGTTGTGCTGACACTTTATTAGGAGAAGATTGCAGGACATCCATACCATGAATTTGCTGCTTTTGATGTTTGAGTAGGAACCAGTACTGTTCCTTATTGAAGAAGTTCTTCCAAATTCAGTTTGAAAGTGAGAAGTTGCTGTTCTGTATTTAAAAGATAAAGTAAATATTCAAAGAAAATCTTAAGGGATCTTCTACAAAGACTTGTTAATGGAAATATCATCAGAGTAAGCAATTATTTTGATATTTTAAATGATAGGTCATTTGTCCATTAAGTTTGTTTCAAGCTTTTGTTGGAGCTGAAACCTACATAAATATCAAAATATTATGCATAGGTTATGAAATTGTTCAATGATATTCAGAAAATCAGGTGAATTGTAGATCTGGCTGCTGATAATTGCCTGGTCTATTCTATAGCTAAGACCAATTACCTGTGAGCTGTACCTCTGAATTAGTAGCCAGTCTGCCAGCCAAT
Source organism: Rhincodon typus (assembly GCF_021869965.1). Classification (NCBI taxonomy): domain Eukaryota; kingdom Metazoa; phylum Chordata; class Chondrichthyes; order Orectolobiformes; family Rhincodontidae; genus Rhincodon; species Rhincodon typus. The sequence goes on from NC_063335.1 coordinate 44,994,721, forward strand.
AACATTTTTTTTAAAGAGAAAAGGTCAAGTTTAAACCTAAACAGAATTGCATATGCCAGCTTCTTGGACAACAATGATGTGGAGGACAAAAGGAAATATGAATTGGAAAAACCAAAGAGGAATTACAAAAAGAAATTATTAAGGAATATTAACAAAAAATCAACAGGTACTCTAATAATGGAAGAAACAAAACCTGGAAATGACACCACTAAAGTAATGAATGATAAGCCTCGGGCAATGATAGGGAAATGGTGGAAATATTGAATAGCGATTTTTGCCTCCATATTTACCAGCGAGCCAAAAACCGTGAGTATGACATTATCTATTTCTGATCTCTTAAAATTTTATTAAAAGATCTAAAACAGAAGATAATGAGCGTTGGAGCAAAGATTTTAGCCTGTCAGATGGATGTGTTTGAGCAGATTAAAAGCAGTTCATTAAGAGATAGCAGGACAATATATTTGGATAAGAAAATTGTCAGAGGACTGACAGACAATTAATCCAGTTCCTGTATTTAAAATAAGAGCAAGAACAAGTCCAGAGCATTATAGACAACTTGGTTTGATTCTGGTAAGATTCAACCTTGACTCCTATTTTTTTTTAATAGTAAACACAGGTTTCAAAAGGAAAGTTAAGCTTCACTGATCTTCAAGAATCCCCAGAACAGAAAGGGACAAGGGTAATGTCAATGTAACACATGTCAGTGAAAGGCTTTCAGTAAGGAACTGCAGAAAAAGTTCTAAACCCATGACTTAAAGTCAGCATATAGAATTGGGCTTGCAAGCAACTTGCAAAACAATAGCTGTTAAGGGTAACTGCTCAAACTGGTGAAACATGGGGAAGTGGAGGATGTTTAGGTGTGCAGTGGATCCTGTACCTTCTCCAGGAGCTTTTTGAGTAAAGGAATTCCAAATATTCTCAATCCTCCTGAGAATTTTTTTTTTTTTTTTAAACTTCCTCTCTATCAAATCTAGTTCTAAATCCTCCTACAAGAGGAAATATCCTTTCCACATCCAGCCAGTCAGTTCCTCTCTGGATCTTAGATGTTTCAATTAAGTCACTTACGACTCTTCTAAACTCCAGAGGGTACACTCCTAGCATTCTAGTCTTTCCTCATAAGACAATTCTTTCATTCTAATTGTTAGCTCAGTAAACCTTCTTGGAACTGCTTCCAAAGCATTACCATCCTTCTGCAAGTATGGTGACCAGCACTGTACACAGTACTCCAGGTATGGTCTTATCAGTGTTCTGTATAACTGAAGCATAACCTCTCTTGCATACAATTCCCATTGCAATAAACCGTAACATTCTGTTCACTTTCCTGCTAGCTTGCTCTACCTGCATACTTACCTTCTGCGATTCATGCTCTTATTTACCCAGGATTCTCTATCTCTCAGAGCTCTGCAACCTCTCATCATTTAGATTACTATACTTCCTTTCATCCATTCTGTCAAAATGGAAAATTTCACACTTCCCCACATTATGTTCCATTTGCCAGGCCATTATCCATTCACTTAATCTATCTGTATTTGCCTTGTCTGCTCCTTATTTCCTCTTCACAACCCAATTTCCTATCTTTCTTTGTGTTGTCAGGAAATCTAGCTACTCTTTGATCCATTGATCCAAATCTTTTATAAATTGTAAAGAGTTGAGGCCCCACCACTGATCCCTGTGGCATATCACTCGTGACATCTGTCAGCTTGAAAAATGATCTATTTATTGCTACTCTGTGTCCTGCTAGCAAGGCAATCTTCTATCCATGCCAATATGTCACTCCAACAACCTTTGACAGGGTATCTTATCAACTGCAATCCTGAAATCTATACATTCACAGTTTTTGATAAGGTGCCACATAACAGGCTTCTCAGCAGAGTTGAAGCCCATGGAATAATAGGAGCAATGGCATCATGGATATGAGGTTTGCTCAGTGACTGGAAACAGTATAGTGGTGAATTGTATTTCAGACTGGGAGAAGGTATATGTGACTTTCCTCAGATGTCTATCCTGGGGCCTTTTTTTTTCTTAGTTTATGTTAACGGGCTAGACATTGATGTACAGGGCACAATTTCAATATTAGGGGGTGACACAAAACCTTTAGGTATTGTGAACCATGAGGAGAATAAACTTCATGAGACATGTTATTGGTGGAATGGGTGCAAATGAAATGCAGAGGAGTGTAAAATGTTAGGAAGAAAGGGAAGAGGAAACATAAAATAATACGTACAAATTCTGAAGAAGCTGCAGTGACAGAGATGCTTAAGTGTATACATTGTTGTTGGAGCCAGGGCATGTTGAGAAAGTGGTTGAAAGGGCAAATGGTATACTAGGCTTTATAAATAGAGAGACAGGAGAACCTGAACCAAACATGGGTTTGGCCTCATCTGAAGTATTGTGTCTGGTTCTGGGTACTGTATTTTTGTAAGGATATAAAGGCTTTATGCAGCGAACAAAGGCTCACAAAACTTATACCTGGGATGTTACAGGAATAGATTGGTGAAGCTGGCTGCTCTTTTTGTAACAATGGTTGTGTAGCGGTTCAATAGATCTGTCTGTACATCTGACACAACAGAACTTTTCCAATTAACTGAAAGATCCGGTATTAATAGATACTGATCTAGGTGATTGTTGACTTTTTAATCTGAGTTTTTATACGGTGAATGGTTAGGATCTAAAATACGGAGAGTGTGGGAGCCAGCAGGAATGTGGTAGGCTCAGTGCAGTTTTCCGAACACTTCATGATATGATGAATGGGTCCTGAAAGAACTGTCCACACCCTAAATTGGCCCTCGTTAAAATTATTTTATCGAATTTTCATCACAAAATGGACAGCACATAATCAGGTCATTCAGCACCCCCACCCACCTTGGAACAGGTTGGACTTAGCAAGTGTGCTCATGGTTTGAGAAGAGCTTGTGCAGGAGTTTAGGAGCAAATTACTGCAGATGCTGGAAACAAAAGAATGCTAGAGAAAACAGAGGGTCAGGCAGCATCCATGGAGTTAAAGCAAGCTAATGTTTTGAGTCCAGACGACTCTTCATCAAAACTGACGTGAAGTATGAAGGGGACATTATCAACAGCCTTTCTCCCCCAGCATTCCCCCCACCCCGCTATTGCAGAAATGTTGTCCCCTCCACAGTTCACGTCAGCTCTTATGAAGGATCATCTAGACTCAAAATATTAGGTTACTGTCTGTCCATGAAAGCTGCTTGAACCGCTGTGACTTCCAGCATTTTGTTTTTGTTGCAGGAATTTGCTGCTCTATTCTTATTAGGCGACACGAGCCACCAGCAACTGAAGGGAACAGCTACAATCCGAGACATTCGCACCAACTGTTTGCGGGGGAAAGGCGGGAATAGTTTGCAATGGATACTGGGATTTGTAGTTTTCTATTTGGGGATCCTGGAAGTAGAAGTGTGGGGCGGCTGCGGACTACATGTCCCAGGGTGCCTTGTGCGACACCGTGTTGGCCATTTGAACTGCAAAGCGGCGGCGGTGGTGCAGAGGAGAAAGGCCTAGCCTGGTGTGTAGTCTGTGAGTTACATTTGTGTAATTTAACTTGTTTCAGCACATGCGAATTGCTGCTTTGTTTTGTATCCAGCGACTGGCTGTAGTTCTGGAGTTTCAGCATTGAGGAGCCGAGTTAGTCACAAACGCAAAACAAATGTAATAACCAGACTGGGATAAACAGCAGCCACTGGGAGAAGGAGGGAAACGTTCAACTTGTCATTTTTATGACTTTGTAATCAATTCATGCATATAAATTCATTCAATTCATGATCCTGTGTCCCTGCGTTTAGAGGGAGGAGAATTGTTTATTTTTAAAAGCGACCAAAATTAGTTGCTTGTTTATCAACATTTCACAAAGGTCTTTGAAAGGATGCTAAAGCCCTGCACTGTAGGTTCTGGAACATAAGAACTCGGAGCAGGAGTAGGCCGTCTGGCCCTTCGAGCCTGCTCCGCCATTCAATAAAATCATGGCTGATGGTTTCGTGGACTCAGATCCACTTACCCGCGTTCTCACCGTATCCCTTAATTCCTTTATTGTTCAAAAAAAATCTACCTTATCTTTAAAAACGTTTACTGAAGTAGCGTCAACTACTTCACTGGGCAAGGAGTTCCATAGATTAACAACCCTCTGGGTGAAGAAGTTCCTTCTCAATTCAGTCCTAAATCTGCTCCCTCTAATCTTGAGGCTATGCCCTCTTGTCCTAGCTTCACTTGCCAGTGGAAACATCCTCTCTACTTCTATCTTATCTATTCCCTTCATAATTTTATATGTTTCTATAAGACTCCCCCCTCAATCTTCTGAATTCCAATGAATATAATCCCAATCTACTCAGTCTCTCCTCATAAGCCAACCCCCTCAACTCCGGAATCAACCTAGTGAACCTCCTTTGCACCCCCTCCAGTGACAGTACATCCTTTCTCAAGTAAGGAGACCAAAACGGCACACAGTACTCCACGTGTGGCCTCACCAGCACCTTGTACAGCTGCAACATAACCTCTTTGCTTTTAATCTCAATCCCTTTAGCAATGAAGGACAAAATTCCATTTGCCTTCCTAATTACTTGTTGTACCTGCAGACCTACCTTCTGTGATTCATGCACAAGGACACCCAGGTCCCTCTGCATAGCAGCATGCTGCAACTTTTTACCATTCAAGTAATAATCCTTTTTACTATTACTCCTACCAAAATGTATGACTTCACATTTATTTACATTGTATTCCATCTGCCAGACCTTTGCCCACTCACTCAATGTATCTCTGTTCCTCTGCAAAGTTTCACAGTCCTCTGCACACATTTCGTACAAATCAAACGTAGAAACAGATTCCTGGAAATTCTCAGCAGATCTGGCAGTTTCTATGGAGATTGAAACAGGGTTAACCTTTCAGGTTGATATTCAGAGTTTAGATGTTTCCTTTTTGACTGCTGAGCATTTCTAGCATTTTTTCTTCAAGGAATATTGAGTGGCGTCTATGGAAAAAAAGTTTAGAAATTTCTTGGTTAAGCTGAGGATCACCGTTACTGCACACAATCAAACCACACGACCAATTGGTTCTGTACTCATGGTTCTCCTACCTGAATCAAGTAGCCTGGTCTCACATTCCTGTTTGTTTTATTTGTTCATGGCATGTGAGAATGACTGGTAAGGCCACCATTTATTGCCCATTCCTAATTGCTCTTGTGAAGGAGGAGGTGAGGTGCTTTCTTGAACCCCTATATTTCATCTGGTGATGGTAGGAAGGGAGTTCTAGAATTTTTTTGACCAGTGGCAGTGAAGGAACTAGGGTTCAAAGTTAGAATAGTTTGTAGCTCTGAGGGAAACTTGCAGATCATATTGCCATGTGTCTGTTGGCCTTTCTGGTCAATGCTGTGGGTTTGGAAGGTACCGTTGAAGGAGCTTTGCTGAGTTTATTACAGCACATCCAGTAAACTTATAAACATTGCTGCTGCTGCTGCTGTGTCCTGGTGTTGGGGGTGTTGACTGTTTAAAACTGTGGAAGAATTGCATTGCTTTATCCTCCATCGTGTTGAACTGTACATATGTAACTAGAGTTGTCTTCATTTGGCCAAGTGGAGACTCTTCCATTACACTCTTGACTTTACCTTAAACAGTGGACAGGCTTTGGAGAATCTGGAAGTGGGTTACTCACATATGGTCAATGGTTATCCACCTGGATGTTAATGGAAATTTATTTGATCATAATACCACTGCATGCCAAAGGGAAATGATTAAATTCTTTCTTGTTGGAGATGATCATTGGCTAGCATTTGTGTCATGCTAATCTGACTTGCCACTTAGCCCAAGCGTTCAATTGTTGTTCAATTTATGCTGCATGTAGGTGTTGACTGCTTCAGTACCTAAAGAATAGTAAATCATGCTGAGCATTGTACATCATCATTGTACACCCTGACTTCTGACCTTATGAGGAAGGGAAGGTGTTTGCTCAGCTGAAGATGGGCCTAGAACACCACCCTGAGGCACTTCTGCAGTGATGTACTGTGTCTGAGATGATTGACCTCCAATAACCACAACCATACCATCATCTTTTGTGCTAGGTAAAACACCAGCCAACGGAGGGTTTTCCTCCTCAATGACGTTGCACTATGTCGAATGCTCCCTTGATGTTAAGAGCGGTCACTTTCACCTCTGAAACTTTGTTCTTTTGTCTCTGTTTGGACTAAGACTGAGGAGTGGCGCTGGTAGAGTCCAGACTGACTGTCAGTGAGCTGCTGAGGAATTGCCATCTGATAGCATTGTAGACAATCGTTTCCATCACTTTAAGGATTGAGAATTGACTGATGAGGTAACAATTGACCGGTTTGGATTTGAGCTACATTGGTGAGCTTTCTGTTGCTGAATAAATACTACTTGTCAACAACACTTTCTATCGCTCTGCTGATGAATGAGTGTAGATAAATGGGCAGAAATTGGCCAGATGATACTTGTTCTGCTTTTTTGTTGACAAGAATTAACTACGCAATTTTCTACATTTCTGCTTGGGTGTTAGTGTTGTGCTTGTGCTGGCAGCTTGGTCAGAGGCTTGGCTTTTTTCTGCTGCATAAGTCTTCAGTACCAGAACCAGAAGGTTGTCATGATCCTTGGCCTTTATCTTTGCCACCGTGCATAGGAATAGGACCCAGACTAAGCCATTTGACTCTTTGAATCAGGTCCATCTTTCAACAAGCGCTTAGCTGATCTTACATCTCAATATTTCCTTCATGCACTATCTGCATATCCCTGCCTCATCCAAATGAGAATGGTGGTGGATAATTAAGCAACTAAGGGGAGGTGGACGCTGCGGAAATATCCTCATCTTTGATGATGCAGGAGCCCAGAACATCTATATAAAGCACAAGGGTTATGCATTTGAATCCATCTTCAGTCAGAAGTGCTGAGATGATGATCCATCTTAGCCAGCTCCTGATGTCCCTAGTATCATAGATTTCAAACCAATTTGATTCTCTCTGTGATATCAAGAAATTCGTAGATTCATAGAATCGTATGCCTGGAAGATGCTCTTTGGCCAATCCAGTCTGTACTGCCAGAACCATACTGCTGCTTACACTAGTCCCAATTTCCTGCAGTAGGCCCATAGCCTTGAATATTATGACACTTCAAGTGCTCATCCAAGTACTTTCTAAAGGTTGAGGGATTTTACATGTTGAAGGGTGTGTTGCAGTGCATTCCAGACTCCCACCACCCTCTCGGTGAAAAAGATTTTCATCAAATCCCCTCTAAACCTCCTGCCTTTCACTTTAAAAGTGTGCCCCCTTGTTCTTGACAATTCAACTAAGATTGAGGGGTTCTGTATTGGATGGAGAAATAAGTCTCCTCCGTTTGGTTTGAAACAGCATTGCCTTGTTAGCAGCCTTACCAGTTGTCACTATGTCAATGACTTCAGCCCAGTCCTCCAAGGTTGAGGAATACCATGCGGCTTGTGCCCAATAGATGTGTTAGATGATACAGGGTTCAAGGTGAAACACTAGGCGATTGAATTCACTCTCACCTTGCCAAAAGTAGCAGCTCAATGAAGCAGTGGTGGCACTGCACCAGTGTTCATTTGTGCTACCAAAATGCTGACGATCTGAATGATCTAGAAACACCCCTTCTTACTGAAGATGGAGACATCTTGTGAACTACTGGGCCTCCAAATGTCTGGACCAGGGTGACAAGGCCATGGGCAGTGAAGCGTGGAGTTGGAACACCTCAACTCACCCAGGCTGCTTCTATTTCATGGAATAAATGGTCAACAGATATGTTATCTTTGTGTGTCATACATCATTGGCTTGGTGCAATAATACAACAGTATAGTTTGTTGTTTCATCACCTGACATCCCAATGCTGGGGTTGCTATGTACAGGTACAGTGGCTTCACTGTTGCTGTGCAAGGACTATGACTGCAGGCATTGATACTGTGGCAACATATCCAGAAATCAGAACATCTCCTAAGGAATGCATTGTTTAGTCTAAAGGAGGACTAGGAATAGCCAGGGAATTTGGAAATGCCTTGCCTCTCCTCTGTTGAGGGAGACCAAGTTTGTGAAGGGGTTATAGATTCAAAACCTGCATGTGGGGTTACTGCTGCTGAGGTAGGGTCACTATAGCCCAGTACTACACTTCTACTTGGCAGAGAGTAACCATGGTGAATGCAGAGAAATGCTGGGATCTCAGTCCCTGACCTGAGTCTACTCAGGCTGCCTATGGTTTATGAGTTCACTGAAGGTTCACTCAAAATGGACCAGCTTTCACGGACCAATAAACTATTATCCTTCAATTCTTGCCAACATAAAACAATAGTAAGATCTGCAAGGAAATTCTTACAGATTCAAAAATCACAAAAAAATTATCTACATGGTGAGAATATGTTCATGCTTGCAAAACTCACAACAAAATGTGATTCCATGATTAGGCAGAATTTTCTGAATAATCTATAGTGCATTGATAGCTACATGAACAACAAATCTAAGAGAATCAGTCCAGGTTGTAACTTGGCTCTACAAAGTAACAAACAAAGGAATCATGTTCAAGCTTTGCATACTTTCCTCTGTGTTCACAAAGGAGGGCACGAATAATGTACCAGAAATGGTGGGGAATGCAGGGTCTAATGAGAAGGAGGAACTGAAGCAAATCTGTATCAGTACAGAAATAATGTTGGTGAAATTGATGGGATTGAAGGCTGATGCATCCTCAGGAACTGATAATCTACATCTCAGAGTTCTTAACGAAGTAGCCCTAGAAATAGTGGATGCATTAGTCGTTGTCTTCTGAGATTTTCTATACTCTAACTACTCTCCAATCTGTAGGAACTGTTCCAATGTAACCTCACTATTTAAAGGGGCGTGGAAAGAAAACGGAATTATAAGTCAGTGAGTCTGCCATCTGCTAGAGTCCATTGTCAAGGATATTATAGCACAGCAATTCGAAAGCAGTGGGAAAATCGGACACAGTCAGCATGGATTTGCCAAAGGAAAATTATGCCTGACAAATTCACTGGAATTCCTCGAGGACGCAGCCAACCAAACTGACCGGAGGAGCCAGTGGAACGGCCCACCTGGACACTTCAGAAGGCCCTTGATAAAGTCCCACGTAAGAAACTAATGTGTAAAATTAAAGCACACGGGACTCGAGGTAACGTACTGAGATGGACAAAAAACTGTCTGGCAGACAGGAAGCAAAGAACAGGAACAAATGGGTCTCTTCCTGAATGACAGGCAATGATCAATGAGGGACTAGCACCAGGACCCCAGCCATCCACAATAACACTAACGATTTAGATGGGGAAACCAAATGTAACATCTCAATTTGAAGATAACACAAAGTTGGGCGAGCCATGAAGAGGATGCAGAAATGCAGTGCGACCTGGGCAGGCTGGGTGAATGGCAAATGCATGGCAGATGCAGCACAGATGGGCAATGGGCCCTGACAGCATTCAGGCAATAATACTGAAGAACTAGTTGCACCCTTAGTCAAACTGCTGCAGTCACAGCTACAACATTGGCATCTACTTGAAAATGTTGAAAATTTCCTCATTATGTCCTGTGGTTAAAAAGCAGGACCAATCCAACCCGGGCAATTACTGCTCCATCTTCAGCGAAGTGATGGAAGATGTCATCAACAGTGCTATCAAGTTGCATTTGGAAAGAAATAACCTGCTGACTGTTTGGATTCCACCAGAGCTACTCAGCTCCTGACCTTGTTGCAGCCTTGGTCCAAACGTGGACAGAACAGCTGAAATCCAAAGGTGAGGTGAGAGTGATTGCTTTGGACATCAAAGTAGCATTTGACCAAGTGTGGAATGGAGGAGTTGTAGCAAAATGAATGCAATGAAGGGGAAAGCTGTCCACTGATTTCAGAGGAAGGTGGGTGTGGTTGTTTGAGGTCAATCGTCTTAGCTGCAGGACAACTCTTCAGGAATTCCCTATGATAGTGTCCTATGTCCAGTTATCTTCATCTGCTTCTCCAATGACCTTTCCTCCATCCTAAGGTCAGAAGTTAGACTGTGCAATCATCAGTGAACAATGTTCATCATCATTCATTTCTGAAGAAGGGTTCTGAAGAAGGGTCCTGACTCGAAACATCAATTTTCCTGCTCCTCTGCTGTCTGGCCTGTTTTGTTCTTCCACCTCCATACTGTGTTATTTATTGCCATTCATGATTCCTCAGATACTGAAATAAATGTACATATGCAACAAGACCTGGCAATACCCAGGTTTGGGTTGATAAGTGGCAGATAACATTGTGCCACATATTCTGGGGCAATGACTATCTCGGACAAGCGAGATTACCCCTTGACATTCAGTGGAGGTACCATTGCAGAATGCCCAGTATCAGCATCCTGGGGACTACCATTGGCCAGAAACAGAACTGAACCATTAGTAGAAGAGCACTTCAGAAAATAGGAATCTTTGCACAAGTAACTTAATTTCTGTCTACCACTTACAAGGCACAAAGTCAAAAAGTCACAAGTCCAAATTCAAAATACAAGAACAAAAAATGAATAACTATAAGCCAGTTGGCTTAGCATCTGACATTGGGAAATACTTAGTCTATTATAAAGGCTGGAATAGCAGACCACTTGGAAACACCTAATATACTCGAGCAGTGTCTTCGTCACTTCATGAAAGGGAAATCAAACCTAACAAGTTTACTGCAGTTCATTAAGGAAATAAAAACAAGCTGACGAGTTAAAGGATAAGTAATAATGTAATATATTTGGATTTTCAGAAGGTTTTTGATAGGGTACTACATATTAGACTACTTAATAAGATAAGATATGGTGTCGGGCATATTGTACTAGCATGGATAGAAAATTAGCTAAATGATAGAAGATGATGGGGATAGGTGTCATTTTCAGGATGACAACGTGTAACCATTGGAGTACCACAGTGGTTAACGCAGGGGCCACAATTATTTATATTTTCATGACAGATGATGGAAGTGAATGTCATATTGCCAGGTTTGTGCATGACACTCAACTTGGTGAAAAGGCAAGTAACACTGATGACACGAGGATTCTACAGAGGGATATAGACCGGTTAAGTCAGTGGGCCAAAACTTGACAGATGGAATATAATGTGGACAAATATGGAAGGAAGAAAGAAAAGCTTAATATTAAATAGGAGATTACTGCTGAAAGCCGCATCACAAAATGCTTTGGGGTCCTAGTGCATGATCTCAAAAACATAAGCACCCAACTTCGTTTAGTAATTCAGAAGGCAAGTGGTATGTTGACCTTCATTTCAAAAAGAATAGAGTATAAAAATAGGGAGGTCTTGTTAAAACTACACAAAGCACGAGCCAGACGACAGATGGAATACTGTCAATAGTTTGGTCCCCTTATCTAAGGAAAGATATGCTGGTATTTGAGGCAGTCCAGAGAATGTTTGCTAGGCTGATCCTGGGAATGGAACGATTTTCTTATGGGAAGAGGTTGAGTAAATTGGGCTCATACTCATGGGAGTTTAGAAAAATGACAGGAGACCTTATTGAAACACGCAAGATTGTTGGGGGCTTGACAGGATAGATGCAGAGAGGTTGTTTCCCTTGTGACAGAATCTAGGACCAGAGGGCTTAATCTAAGTATAAGGAGTCACCTATTTAATTGAGAGATGAGAGGGAATATTTTCTGAGGGTGGTGAATCTGTGGACAAAATCTTTACCCCAGGGGGCTATTTGAAGCTGAATCATTAAGTATCTTCAAACCCGTGATAGACAGATTTCTAAACAGTGAAAAAGTCAAGATTACGGGGATTAAACTTGAAGGTGAAGTTGAAGTATCAAATCAACCATGATCTGTTTGAATAATGGAGTGAACGCGATGAGCTGAATGGCTCCTACATGTTATGGTCTTCAATCAGGTGTGTGATAGCTACATCGACCCTCAAGCTTGACACCATCGAGGACAAAGCTGCCGGCTTCATTGGCTCTCCATCCATCCATCACCTTCAGCATTCATTTCCCTCATGATGTACAATGGCAGCAGTGTGCACCATGTACAAAGTGCAGTATCTCACTGGCTCCTCATGCATTATCTTCTAAACTCATAACCTCTACCACCTAGTCGGGCAAGGGCAGCAGATGCACGAGACCATCGCTACCTCCAAGTTGCCCTTCTTGCTGCACACCATCTTGACTTCATACTGTATCGCCATTCCTTTACTCTTGCTGGGTCAAAATCTTGGAGCTCCCTTCCTAACAGCACTGAGCACTGTAGTGGTTCAAGAAGACTGCCCACCACCTTCCCCAGGGCAGTTAAGGGTGTGCATTGAGTGTTGCATTGCTGGCAATACCCATGTACATTGAATAAATATTTCGTAAAAGTTCTATTAGTATCCCAACATTTATTGACTTCTGTCTTGAATATACATTGACCATCAGCAGCTCTCTGAGGTGGAAAATTCCATGGATTTATTGATGAATGGTGAATGAATTTTGATGGAGAAAATTTTACCTCTTTTCCATTCTGAATGGCTGATCCTTTTGTTCTCAGACTGATCTTATGTCTGGATTCTCCAGCTAGACAAATTGTTTTCCCATGTATGTATTGTGTCAAACCCTTGGAGAGTTTTATGTTGTTTTAATGTAATTACCTTTTCTAAATGCCTAGTTTGCACAATATTTAATCTAACTGATTCTTACAGGTGTCTGAGGGATAGGTGGAACAAAGATGTTTCCCAGATTGGGATTTTTAGACCCAGGAGAGAGAGTCTCAGAATTGGAGGCCATTTCAGTCTGGGCTGAGGAGGAATTTCATCACTGAAGAGGGTGGGGGATGAAGTTTTGGAATTCTGTACCCAGAGGGTTGATGAGTCTTAGTCATTACATGTATTCAGGGCAGAGATCAATGGATTTCAAGGTATTAAAGATTTCAAGAGAAATGGGGATGTTGCAGAAAAATGGCATTGGTGTAGAAGATCAGCCATGAAGGATTAATTTGAAGTGCTGGAGCAGGCTTGTTAGACCAAATGTTCTCTTATTTTGTTTGCACCTAATCTCTCCTATAGGATAATCCATTTTATACCTAGAAATATACCCTCTTAGGTTCTTAATTCCAACCAATTATCTGATTTTTGGACCATGCTTCAATGTAATTATCCATTTTTCAAATTCCCCTTTAATTCTTTGGTGATTTTAAATTTATACTCATTGATAATTGGGAATTATCACTATTTGTATTCTTATCATTACTGATCTGCCATAACCTTCAAAGTTATTGACTAGATGGGAAATATGCTTCCTGTGTACAGCTGCAAGTTACCAGCTTTCATACAAGTTGGTCCTGAGTTATCAAAGCAAAGCCAGGAAGATATCAGTGTTGCTTGAGATATTCTTGGTGCTTCTGTTTTGAGGACTGAACAGACAGCACGATTTCTAGTTACAAGTCTTTAGTAAATCTCATACCCTGTATAGCCTATATATATTCCTCCTGATTCTTAATTGATGCATTGCAATGGCAGACACTTTCAACTCACCTCTGACTTCTTTCATGAACCCAGCTGGCAACTAATTGAGTTTGACAGACTGGAAATCTCCCAAATTTGTCATAGATTTATTTTTTTATCATCTTCATTTCATTTCAGTGATTAGAATTTTTAGAAGGGAACTGTGCAGTGCTAATTTAATCCTGTAAAGATCAAAGTTATCCCAATTTTAGGTTGGAAAAGGACAATGGATTTAATTTAATTTTACAGCTTCGTTGTCTGTTATTGCTGTGCACAGGTTGACATTATTACAGGATGCCTGGACGGTCAACTATAATGCCTGTGATCTCCTTCAACTCTGTGGATTCAGCACTATCTTCTCTAAAAACATGTCATGTGTCTATTAACACTGGAATTGAAGTCACAACAGATGTTGCTCTTGCACTTACTGAGCTTGAAGGTAAGTCTGAAAATTGGCTGTTTCTCCCTGTTCAACGTGTACTGTACCGGTTTGAAATAAACTCAGTTTTAGAACACAGGTAAAATTAGCTCCAAAAACTTTTTATTGAAAATCATAGGGTTTGCACATAATATTTCAACACAAAATTACAAAAACTCCTTACGTTTCAGGATTGACCTGAAACATTAACTCTATGCTTCTCCGTGTATGAATGTTGCCTGACCTGCTGAGTATTTCTAGCATTTTCTGTTTTTATTTCAGTTTCCCAGCATTCTCAGTTCTTGCTTTTCTAGTCAAAACATTATCTTTGTTCTGTTGACTTTATTACTTGCAACACCCTAACGATTGGGCAGATGGCAGGTAAGATTATGGTTTTTGTATAATTGTGATGATGGACCTGAGAATTCATTTCTTTCTGTTGTGGAAGGAGAAAAATACATCAGTTGTCTGTGTTTTGCCTGGGCTGGAGCTGTTGTCTATTTTATGTGGTTCCATCGTCAAGTTAGGTTGTTTGTTCAGTCACGTCTGAAATAGTTGATGTATGTAGGCTTGTTATTTAAAGGTTAAATGCTACTATTATCTCAAAGCGCCAGGGACCCAGGTTCAATTCCACTCTCTGGCGACTGTGCAGTTTGCACATTCTCCCTGTGTTTGTGTGGGTTTCCTCCTACAGTCCAAAGATATGCAGAGTAGGGAGATTAGCCATGGGAAATGCAGGGTTACAGGGATAGGATAGGGCTGGGGAATGGGTCTGGGTGGGATGCTCTTCAGAAGTCCAGTGTGGATTTTATGGGCCAAATGTCCTGCTTCCACACTGTAGGGATTCTAGTTTGCCAGACTTGCTGAGTTTCTGCAACACTGGGTGAGAGAGGGAGTGATTGCACACTGTCTGTCTGTCTCTCATGGGCTGTGGTGGAGGTATGATCCCAAGTGACATGAGCTGATGAAAATGCCCAAGAAGGTGGAGCAGGGAAGGAAACTGCCATTCTTGCCCACTCTGATCTGCATGTGAGTCTCGACCCACGGTGGGTGCAGCATAGGACCCAATATCAGTGGCCCGTTATCGCTGGACCCACCTCACCGAAGAAATGGTGCCATAGGCTATCTAAATTTGGGGGATATAGGGCAAGCTGTCCCTTGTTGTTCAGTTTAGGGTTTTCAGCTATGTGATGGTGGGCACTTGAACCATTTTAAAAAGGAGTCTTTGTCACATTTGCTTGACAAGTTTCCACAGGGTCAGTGATACTTTAAAGACACTTTTAAATTGATATGTGTAGGTTTACAAGTACAGCAACATGATTTTTTGATTTGATTTGATTTAATATGGTCACATGTACTGTGATACAGTACAAAGTATTACTTTGCATGCTATCCAAACAAATCATACCTTACATCAGTATATCAGGGTAATAAAACAGAACGTAAAATATAGTGTTACAGCTACAGCAAAGGTGCAGAGAAAGATCAACTCTAATATAAAACATGTATTTGAATAGTGCCTTTAACAAAGTGAAATGTCCAAAGGCGCTTGATTGAAATGTAAGCAAATAAAATTCAACACAGACAACACAAATCTAGTTAAGTGGTAGACTTTAGGGAGTGTTTTATTGGAGGGAAGATAGGTACAGATGTTTAAGGAGAGAATTCCAGAGCTTAGGGATTTAGCAGTTCAAAGCATGACCAACAGAAGGTGCAAAGAGTATAATCAGAGATATTCAAGAACCCAAAAATGGTAGAAATGCATCTTTGAATTGATGCAGTTAGAAATGGGAAGTGGTGAAGACATAAAGGGCTTCTAAAGTAAGGCCAAAAACTTGAAAATTGAGGCATTGCTTTACTGGATGTTTAGGGATGATGGGTGAACTGGATTTTTGATTAAACTGTAATACATTTGATCTTTTCTGTTGGGTTACAGAAATCTTGTGGGTAAGCTGTATTTATTTGCTTCAGTGGTACAAGGGTTAATAATGTCCCCTGTGATAATGCTACCCTAGATGCTTTGTGCAGTGGATCATATCATGTTTCACAGAAAATGCAAGTTTGCTCACAGAAACGGAGTACAAGTGAAAATATATGGGAAATAATTTTGAATCACGATCAGTCAAGGAGCCGGTTTAATACAATGCATTATTTGATTGATAACTAAGGTATTAAAATTGTTGACTTTTTCCTGACTTCAAAGAAGCATGAGCTTCAAAGGGAAAGTACCCTCTTGGCATCTGTTCATTTTCATGCATAACGAACACAAACCAAGCTGTTTAAGCAGCTCAAACTTAATTGTTAGTATAAGTTTATTAATTATATTATCGGTGACTTGTTTTGAGTTTTCCAGAATGGCTGTGTAAACAATATATATTATAGAGAGAAACTTGGCATTTTCTGTAGCATCCTTCAAAATCTCTGGTTGTCTATAAAACATTTTACAGACCACTGAAATACTTTTCAAGTGTAGTCACAATTGAATTGTAGAGTAACATGACAGCCAATTTATATAAACCAAATCTCTACAAATACCATAATAATAACCAGAAACAGTGTTTTCTGAGAGATCAGATGGGTCTTGATATTACATTAATCTAATGAATGATACATCTGACTTTAATTTTAGTTTTTATTATTATTACTGTCATGTGTACCGAAGTACGGCGAAAAGTGTTGTCTTAACTGCTTTACAAGCAGGTTGTACGGTATAAGTGCATCAGGGTAACAGAACAGAGTGCAGGATACAATGTTACAGCTGCTGAGAAGGTGCATAGAGAGATCAACGTTAACATTAAAGAGGTCCATTGAAAAGTCTGATAACATCAGGGAAGAAGCTGTTCTTGAATCTGTTTGCACTTGTATTCAAGCTTTTATATCTTCTGCTCGACAGAAGAGGGTGGAAGAGAGTTCAACCAGGGTGGGAGGGGTCTTTGATTATGTTGGTTGCAGCAGGAAGTATAGATGAAGTCAATGGATGGGAGACTGGTTTACGTGATGGACTGGGCTGTGTTCACAACTCTCTGTAGTTTCTTTCGGTCTTGGAAAAAGCAGTTGCCGTGCCACGCTGTGATGCATCTGTATAAATTTGTAAAAACCGAAAGAACTGTGGATGCTGTAAATCAGGAACAAAAACAAAATTGCTGGAAAAGCTCAGCAGGCCTGGCAGCATTTGTGAAGGAAAAAACATAGTTAATGTTTCGGGTCTGGTGACCCTTCCTCAGAAGATAAATTTGTAAGTGTCTTTACGGACATGCTGAATTTCCTTAGCCTCCTGAGGAAGTAGAGGCATTGCTGTGCTTTTTTGACCATAACGTGAGTGGGTCAGGACAAATTGTTGATCATCACTCACAGGAACTTGACAGTTTTTTGATCATCTCCACCTCAGCACCATTGATACAAACTGGGCCGTGCCCTCCATTCTGCTTCCTGAAGTCAATGACCAGTTCCTTCATTTTGCTGATGTTGATGGAGAGATTGTTGTCTTTACACCATGCCGTTAAGCACTCAATTTTCTTTCTGTATTCTGTCTCGTCATTGTTTGAGGTCCGACCTATAACGGTGGTGCCATCAGCAAACTTGTAAATGGAGTGCAATAATTAAATCTATGTTGGTGTGGTTAAAATAGATGTTGCTAAGTTGTTATTATTCACTCATCGGTCGTGGGTATTGCTGACTAGGCCAGCATTTATTGCCCATCCCTAATTGCCCAGAGAACTGTTAAGAGTCAACCACATTGCTGTAAGCCTGAAATCACATGTGGGCCAAACCTGGTAAGGACACCAGCTTCCTTCCCTAAAGGACATTAGTGAACCAGATGGGTTTTTCATGGTCTTCATTTGACACTTAATTCCAGATTTTTAATGATGGGATTCGAGCTTAGATCCCCAGAATGTTACCTAGGTCTCTGGATTAATAGTCTAGCAACTGAGCTCACTTATTCATTTTAAGTAGAAGTATATTTTTCTAAGTCACTAATCAGATGCCTTAAGTTTTTAGATGGTTAAATGTATTTCTCCTGGTGCATTCACTTGTGCATTGAGCAAACCTTTTTAGTCCACAGTTGTCAAATATATATTTCTGCCCCAGTTAACATTTCTTTTTCACCCATCTCCACAAGAAATGATCAACCGGATTCATTGATTAACTTGTTTTTCAGACCTTACTGTCCTAGGCTCGAACCCACACCCTGAATACTCCAAAAGACAAAAGTCGAAGTTGACAATTTTTCAAGTTGGTTTCCTTGGATCTATTCTGTGTGCCATACACTGGGTGTTTTGCAATGTTTTGTCTTGTTGTTATTTTTGTATAACTTTACTGGGTGGCAAAGGTAATCTGTATATATTTCTCCAATTATTTTAATTGTAGTACAATAGATTTGAAAAGCAGAATCAGCCTGCTGTGGATTAAACTCAGAATAAGCCATTCAGTTGAAACTTGTCTGTTCACTTGCCAATTGTAATAGAATAATAATTGGGCCTTTGAGAGGATGTTATTTTCACATTAGAAGTAGGATACTTTGGCTTGTTATTGAATTATTCAGTTTCAGATTATCCTTGGAGTTTTGATTCAACAAATATTGATTTTGCTTCTGTTGTTAGAGGGAAACACACCAAATCAGACCGCTTTCCTACATGTTCTTTGTCAGTCTCTAAGTAACTGAAAAATTATGGAATTGGGGTAGTGTAATATAAAAACAAAATAATGGAAATATGAAAGAAAAACAGGAAATATTTAGGTCAGGCCAAACCGATGGAAGGAGAAATAGAAAAGCATTTCAATTTGATGACTTCTTATTAGAACTAAACAATGTTTTTGATGTCATGGGTTTTAAATGGTCTGAAGAAGATAAAGGGAGCAGGGAAGGAAAGAACAAAATTTGAATTTCTATGATTACGGTGGAAAGGAGATAAAGTTAAATGACAAAAAGGTTGACAGTACAAATTAAACAGGAAGTGCTCATGGGACAAGTAGAGAAATAAAAAAAAGCCTAAAATTTAATATGACAACAACAGAATCATCACTGATTGATAGATATTGCCCGAAAAAGTGGTTGATTATGACTGGAACTTAACGTTGAGTGCAGAATGTTGTAAAGTGATGAATTGAAGGATGAAATAATGTTTCTTGAATTTCTTTGGAATGGTTTTTGAGGTTGACATCAGAGTTAGACTGGAACAGAGTGTTCAAATGAGTATTGACTTACGATTAAGGTCACACTTACAAATTAAGTAGAGGTGTCCAGCAAAGTGATCACCCAATCTGTGTTTAGCATCTGCAGTATTTTGGCGATCACACTGTGGGTTGCGTGTTTAGTATACAAATTTAGAAGAAGTACAAATAAACAGCTGTTTCACCTGGAAGGCTTGTTTGTTGCCCTGGAGCGGAGAAATGAGGATTGTATTCCTTTGTCCCCCTCCCCTGTTCCAAAGTATTTCGTAGCATCATGCTATAGGTGGCAGACATGGCAGAGGATGATCAGTTAAATGCACAGGCAAACGGATGAGGACAAAGGAATTCCTTTGACAGAGAAGAGGTGAGGACAGAACTGTGGAAAACGTTAACCATAGTGACAGAGAATTCTCAGTTTAGTTAAAAAAGAAGATATATTGGAGAAACTAGTGTGGAAGTTGTCATTACCAGAACAGATTCAATAGAAACAAAAATTTTGGAAGAATAGTATCGAATCTTTATAGGAAGTGAGGTAATCTAGTCAAGAATTTTATGGGCTTATAGCAGATGTTGATTCCCTAGAAATGGAGAAAGAGATGTTAAAGGGAGGAATCTGAGATAAACATTGTGCAGGCAGTGGAGCGGTAGATATTCTGAGCAAGCTGAGTGAGAACAGTAAACTTGTTGATACAGTCATGAATGTATGGAAAAAAGGGTGAAGGACTCATGGATTTCCTTATAACAGGATTTCCTTTTATATACAGGAATTGCGAGGAGTTATAGAGCAACTTGTTCAATGTGAGAATGAGTTTAAGCAGGTGGAGGAGAGTGGTGAATGGAGACTAGCTGCTTCTTTGATAAAGGAAGAAGCCTCCAGGCTGCCCTGGTAGGGAATGGAGGTGTGAGGAGACTGGAGGTGTGTGCTGAAAAGGAGATGCTCAGAGCCAGGGAATTGCAAACTTGTGAAGTGGTAGATGATGTTTGAAAAGTTGGGAGAGTCTGGAGAAGGAGGGAAAAGTGTAGTTGAGATAGGAAGAACTAAGTTTAATTCAGCAAGCGGAGGCTGGAACATTATCTCTGAGGGCAGTCCTGCTTGTGAATTTTAGGAAGAAGGTACAAGGGGGCTTTACTGAGTTGGGTGTGAGAGGGGAAGACCTCCATAGGAGATGATCCTTTGGTGTTCTGAATAAGACGGTGCAGTGGTGGTCTAGGGGGAGCTGTTGGAAAGTTGGCCTCCACAAGGTCTGTTTGCCAAACTGCAGCAGTGTCAGCTTTGTCAGTGGTTTAATGAAAATATCAGGTTTGGTTCTGAGAGAATGAAGTGTTGTGAGGTCAGGGGGTAAATAGACAAAGTTGGTGGAAAGGCAGAAAAATTAAGATGGCTGATATCATACCATCACTTCTGAATGAAAGGACTGAGGAAAGAATACAAGGAGATGTCTGGATGAAATGAAATCCTAAAGATAGAGGAAAAGTCTTTTTGGGATTACTTTACAAAAGGTGGAGCTTGGAGTGAGGAGCTCAGAATCCAATCGCTGAGTTTGTGGAGTTGGAGGCACAATTTGGTGTAAGTAACCTCAGTGTCCACAAGGTGGCTAGCACACACAGACAGAAGTTTTAATTCAAATGTGAAGGATGGTTAAGTTTAACATATTATTTCCAGAGTTTCATTTTATGATAACTCTAGTTCACCTGGTTCTACATTGATCCTTAATGTACGCACCAAATCTTGTACAATGTTCTAAGGAATTCTGAACAGTTCATAATACACCTGTTTTTTATCACAGATGAAAAAATTGCTCTCTTACTATCTGTAATTGTATACTTTGTATTGAAAGGTGTGTGACTTTTCTTATGCTTGGAGTGGATACTTCAAATAAACGAATCGGTAACAAACTTTTGAGAGTTTAAAACTAAAGGTTATTTGTTCCACACACTTAACCTTGTTAAGTATCATGTACTCACTTCACACATACTCCCATGCACAAAAATTGGATACAGATAAAGATAGTGCAATTTGCAAATTACAGTTAACTCAGTTTCTGATTTATTATCACTGGTCTCCCATGTGGCAGGCCTGGGGTTTGTTGAATGGAGTTGATGCCTGAAGAGTAACTTGAAGGTCTTGTCAAGCAAAGGGCTCAGAGTATGTTGGGTGTGTGTGTGTGTGTGGGGGGGGGGGGGGGGGGGCGGTGGATGGGTGGTAATGGTGATTGTTCAGTGACGCGTAGGAGGTTGCTTCTCGGGTGAACTTTGATGCAATTTAAGTATTTTAGTTGCTTAATGTCTTGCAAATAGTTTCCAAGTATGCTTCACAGTAGTCTGTCTGGTAATTGCTGGCTTTGTTGGATCTGCCTAACAACAACCCTTAGCTGATCTTTTAAACAGAAATAAAACATGACTGTCTCAGTGTGTAGCTTTTCATAAGTTCAGGTATTTTCCAAATAAGGTCAGAAATTGCTGAGGGAATTCAGCAGATCTGGCAGCATGTTTGGAGAGAAAACAGATCAAAGTTTCGGGTCCAGTGACACTTCTTCTTTAGAACTCTCTCTCTCTTAATTTAATAGCTTGTTTGTGTCCAACTTTTAAAATATGTTGACTGGAAGTTCCTAATATGACAAGCTTATACTGGGCAAAGATTTTAAATAATTTTGTAGCGTATGTTTGCTAAGTTTTGGTTTCGGTTTTGCAGTGCTTTTCAACTGATTTTTGGCCACTTGGCCTTGACCTTCAAGTAGCATTCATTTTCGTGACACCAGAAATTTCCTACTTTAAGCTAAGGTTAAGTAGTTGGAAAATGTACAAATGTACAGCCAGCACTAACTGACTACTGTTATAAATTTCTGTTGACCTCTTTTTGATTACTGTGCAGTGTCCACCAGAGGCTGTTTACACGGTTATTGTCAATTAAGTGTAGAAAAGTAAGGCAAAAAAACAGCAATGGGTAAAATAAAACTGTGGGGCCAATTTTCACATTTTTGCAGTGGTAGAAAATGGTCCATTGTAGGCCCCATCGTGAATTTTTTTTCCCCATGGACTTCAAACTGCCAATTTTCTGTCTCCATTGATAATACCTCTTATTTTGTTTTGCAGCAGTTTATCGAGGATAGTCCACTGAGTTTCGTAAATTTTATAAAAGCTCATGTCTCTTTAAGAACCCTCAACTTGTTATGATAAGTCCCCGGACGAGATTTCACAACTTGGTGCGGTCCCATGAGGAAAAGTGAACGAGCTGACCTTGGTTATTCATCCACCCTCTCGTTTGGCCACAACACGGTTAATTTTAAAAAGGATTCCTTTCCTTGCAGATACCCCTTTCCCTGACCCAAGTGACTTCTTTTTTAAACTGAGCCAATTTAAGCTGCCTTTCTCGAATTAACAAAAATGAA
Source organism: Rhincodon typus (assembly GCF_021869965.1). Classification (NCBI taxonomy): domain Eukaryota; kingdom Metazoa; phylum Chordata; class Chondrichthyes; order Orectolobiformes; family Rhincodontidae; genus Rhincodon; species Rhincodon typus. The sequence goes on from NC_063335.1 coordinate 45,017,147, forward strand.
CTGAGCTTATTAATTACTAACCATGGGAAGAAACAGTAACAATATGCATACAGAACATTGGAAATAAGGGATGAGTCAAAAAAAAGTTTAAAAATAAAAGATATTTGAATCAATCTTTGAATCGTTTGTGAAGTGCAGAAAATTGAACATTGTAGCCATAGATTCATAGAGCATGGAAACAGACCCTTCTGTCCAACCAGTCCATGTCAAGCATAATTCCAAACTAAGCTAGTTCCACCTGTCTGCACTTGGCCTATATCCCTTCAAACATTTCTTAAATGTAATAACTGGAAGAGATAAAGAAGTAAGCTTGTAATCTCAAGAGCAGCTGCAAGGTCTGTGTTGTTCTCTGGCCACCATTTTTGTTTTCCGTTTCAGAAGATGTCGCCAGTTGCATTCATTTTGGTTGTTGAAGAGTTGATTTTGAGATTCTTGGCTTTATTAGTTGATCGAAACTAATCTAACTAATTTCTTGGTGGCAGTGGCTTACTGGCGCATTCGGAATAAGAGAGTGTATTTTCCCTGTAGTACAGGAATGTTTAAATGGCTGTTCTCAGAGGTGTGAACCTTGCAGTATATTAATCCACACATCAGGCTCTACATACACAAACAAGCATTGCAATTGGTTTTTAGCCCCTTTTTTGTATATTCTGAGAAACCCAAAACACCCATTCTACAAGAGGTAACTTTTAGCTGAGAGGGTGGTGATAGTTAGCTCTCTTGTTATTACTTCTTGTTGCATTTTCTTCTGTTTGAAGTTTCCCTGACATTCTGCAGGTGTGACATGTGATGGGCCCTGTACAGGGTTTTGCCAGACAGTGATTGAATTTACAGCTACAATCATTTTTTGTCTGTAACAAACTTCTTTCTAAAAAAAAAATTTGGAGTTAAAAGTTAACAATGTCATAGTACTTCAAAGTTCTGATCCATTGTTATGATGTAGTAAAAATGCTAAAGTTGGTTCATGTTGATTTATTTTAGTATCTGCACCAGCAGAAAATGGTTCTTTTGGAGGATAATTATTTTCCATGTTTTATTGTTGTAGTGCCTAATTTCTGTTGCTGTAGCACATTAATTGAAATGGTTTAGATAGTCAATTGACAAGGCATCTAATAGATGCAGCCATTTTTGGGGTGGCATTTTCCGTTCAGCATGTTTTGTTGAAATTAAAACCGTGCTTTTAGCTGTTCAAACCCAATGTTGCACAATTTCCTAAATCTCTCAAATTCTTCCTCTCTTATCCTTGAAGGATGTCTTTAAAAATACCTCGTTGTGCCAATGGGATGAAATGAGGTAAGGTGGGAGGAGGTTAGTTTGAAAGAAAATGATCGCCATTGATATGTTGAAAAGCATAGCCTCATTTTATATTGAAAAATTTTGCGTAATTCTTCTGCCAAGATTTTTAGTCTCTCCTCCCTTGACTGAAGGTAAATTTTTGTCTTGATTTTGCTACATAAATGTCACTTTGATTCTTAGCTTTTTTACATGAAAAGCCACAAAATAGAATTTGAAGGCCTTTAAGAAAAATATCAGTATAGCTGACCGATTGTATTGATGCATCTGCACTGCACAGGTTTTGATAGCACGACTATGTGCAAAAAGATCAATGCCAAATCTGGGTTTGCGAGAAATGCCTAGGACTTGACATAAAATTTTCAATGAGTATATTAATAACACCAAAAACAATTCCTTTGCTAATTTGAATCGTGCTGTTATGAAATATTTAAGTTTAAATTTTTATTTTAGTTCTGTTTAAGCCCTTCTACTTAGTAAGTAAATTTTCAAAAACCGAAAGGAACAAAAAAAGGCAGTGAGAGAATTTTGAGAAATATTCTAGCTATTCCATTCAAGGTCAAAACCCAGAATCTGAATGCAATTTGATTACAAATGACCCACTTACTTTTAGAGAAATTCGGTGGTGTGGATTCCTGGACAGGAGTGTCCTGTTACGAACCTGTACAGGAATCCAGCAGTGATGATGATTGTTGGAGAAACTATGCCCCCTTTTTTCAGCTGTCACTGTATGTGATGTGTTCTATGATTTTAGCACAGCCAGTCACTTTGACAGGTCCTGTGAAATGCTAAATGTGGGATTACGGTGGCAGTTGTTTGATTGGGGGTGAGGGGGGCATGGTGTAATGTACCAGTTAGGTGGGGTGACAGGCAAGTGAATGAGTGTTTAGGATAGGTTGGGGATTAGTAGGTTCTGGGTGCAGTAGTGGAAGGGGTGTGTTGGGTTTGACAGACGGGAGGTGTATGTTGGATTTAGGTGGAGGTATCAGGGCTGACAGCTGGAAGGGGTATTGGGGAGATTTTAGTGATCAGTTGTTGGTCAGTTTAATAGTTACCCAGATATTAAAGAATATGTTTGATCCTCTTGCCTTTCCCGGGTAACTATGAAGCTTCAGTGATTTGGAATCCTCAGAGTTCTCCGACTTTAAAGTACTCATGGAATAGCTGGAACTTTGATGGACTGACTTTGGCACATCTGTGATGCTCAGGACATTGTGCAGAGCACATTTAGTGAGTTGGTCACACCACAAGTGAGAACTACACAGGCAGATTAGCATTGGATGGCCACCAGAAAGACTGTAAGCGTGAGCAGGTAGTTCAGGAGCCCTCTGTGGCCTTTCAAACATATATATCAATTTGGAGACTGCTGCGGGGGGAAGCAGCAACAGCCAAATTTATGGCAGCATGGTGGGCTCTGCTGCACAGCAGGGTGGAAACAGACTGGTGAGTTGTAGCAAAAGGAAACTCGATTGTCAGAGGAACTGACAGGCATTCTCTGGCAGCAAACAAGGCTCCCTGTATGTTGCCTCCCTAGTGCGAGGGCCAGGGGTGTCTGCAGGGCATTCTGAATGGGGAGAGTGAGCAGCCAGCCGTCATGGTATGTGACAACATATGTTTAAACAAAAGAAGTCCTGCAGCAGGAGAGGAAGACTACTAAGGTTATTATCTCCAGATTACTTCCAGTGCCATATGCTACTGAAGGTAGAAGTTGGAAGATGGGTCAGATGAATGCATGGCTGAAAGGATGGTGTGGGAAGGAAGCCTTTAGATTTTTGCATTACTGGGGCAGGTGGGACCTGCATAAGATGAACAGGTTACATGTGAACCTGAATGCATCCAGTATCCTTGCTGGGAGGTTTGCTGATGCTGTTGGGGAGATTTTAAACTGATCTTCCAGGGGAGGGTGCACAGAGTAGATGTAAAGTTGTGAGCAAGGTCCGATCAGATATAGAAGGAATACTAGGACAATCCAAGAAGGAGAAGAAAAGGGCAAGATAAGGCACGTGCGTGGTTGAGAATGCTAAATTGCTTCTATTTTAATGTAGGGAGCTTGACTGGTAAGGTGGATGAACGAAGAGCATTGATCACCATGTGGGAAATGATATTGTTGCAGTCACTGAGACATGGTTGGAGGAAGGACAAGACTGCTCAACGTTCCAGGGTACAGAAGTTTCAGGTGCAGTATCGAGGCAGAAGTGAGAGGTGATGGCATTGCAGTATTGATAAAGGAAACCATCACTGCAGTAATGAAAGAGGATTTCCTAGAAGAGTCTTCAAATGAGGCCATCTGGCCCAGCTCAGAAAGAAAAATCGGGCTGTTTCCTTGCTGGAATAATACTACAGGCCTCCCAACAGTTAGACAGAGATGTAGGCAAATCACAGAAAGTTGTGAGAGAAACAGGGTTATAGTTGTGAGGTACTTTAACTTTGCTAACATTAACTGGGATCACCTCAGTGTGAAAAGATCAGGCAGGGTGGAATTTTTAAACTGCATCCAGGAGAGTTTTTTGTGCCAGTGCATAGTCCTACTAGAGACATGGCAGTGCTAGACCTAACCCTAGGGAAAGAAGCCCGTCAAGTGTTTGAAGTTTCAATGCACTTGCATTTTGGGGATAGCGATCATAATGTAAGTTTCAAAGTCATTATGGAAAGGGATGAGGATAGTCAGGAGGTTCAGTGTCTAAGCTGGGTGGGAAGGCTGATTCCAATATCATTAGACAGGATCTGTCAAGTATACGCTGGGAGCAGCTGTTTGCAAGTAAGTCAACAAGTTGGCCAGTGTGTTCTTCATGAGGGCAAGGGCAGCCGTCCATGGAACCCTGATGTTAAGGAATATCAAGAGTTTGATAAAGAAAAATAAGGAAGCATATATCAGGTACGGTACTTTAAAAGCAGAGGGTCCCATCAAAAGTGCAGCGAATATAGGAGAGGAAGCTTTACCTGTATTTACTGTCCCTGTTCCGGTGTCGAGAGAACGTTACTTTTAGTTTACTTTCAGATTAAAAGATTTCTGTATCTAATCCTATTCTGTACCTGGGAGTGTTTGATGGGGACAGTGTCAAGGGGCTTTACTTTCAGTTTATAGGTGTACAGAAAACTTTACTTTCAGTTAAAAGAGTAGAGGGTGTAGGAGGTTGCTTAAAAAGGAAATTAGGAGAGCAAAAGGAACCATGAACTATATTTGACAGATGGGATCAAGGAAAACTCCCTTTTATAAGTCTATTAAGAATAAGAGGATTACCTTGGAAAGAATGGGACATGTTAGAGACCAAAGGAGCAACCTGTGTTTGGAGATATTGGGCATGGGTGAGTCTTAAATGAATATTCCCATCTGTATTCACAGAGGAGAAAAACATGTGGCTGGGGATTTCACTTGGGATGGTGAGATTCCAGAGCACATTAATAAGGAGAGGCTTAAACGTGCATCAGTACCCAGGGTCTGATGAGATGTATCCCAGGCTACTATGAGAGGCAAGGGAGGAGATTGCTGGGGCCCTGTCTGATATATTTAATATTTGGCTGGCCACGGGTAAAGTGCCGGATGACTGGAGGATAGCTAATGTGGTTTCTTTGTTCAAGAAAGGCAGCAGGAATAGGCCAGGTAATTGCAGACCAGTTAGTTTGACATCAGTGGTAGGGAAAATATTGGAAATAATTCTGAAGGATAGGATTCATCAATACTTGGAAAGACAGGATTTATTAGGAATAGTCAGCACAGATTTGTTTGACGGAAATCCTGTCTGACTAATTGGGTTTTTGAAAAGTGAGCAAATAATATTGAGGGTCGTACTGTTGATGTTGTTTACATGGACTTCAATAATGCCTTTGACAAAGTCCACATTGAGGGCTGGTCTAAAAGGTAAGAGCCCATGTGACTCAAGGCAAGTTGTCATACTGGATCCAAAATTAGCTTACAAATAGGAGGCAAAGGATGGTGGTGAGGGTTGTTTTTGTAATTGGATGCCTGTGACCAGTGATGTAACCCAGGGATCAGTGCTGGGACCCTTGCTGTTTGTTATGTACATTAACAACTTGCGTGTAAGCGTAGAAGGTATAATTAGTAAATTTGCAGATGACATCAAAATTGGTGGTGCTGTTGATAATGGGGAGGATGGTCTCAGGCTACAGTCTGATATTGATCAGCTGCTAATTTGGGCAGAATAATGGCAGATGGAATTTATTCTGAATAAGTGTGAGGTGATGCATCTTGGCAGGTCTAATCATATACATGATGTATGGTAGGTCCTTAATGAGTACTGAGGAACAAAGGCACTTTGGTGTACAAGTCCATAGATCCCTGAAGGCGTCAGCACAGGTAGATAAGATAGTGGAAATGGCACACAAGATGCTTGCCATCATTAGACAGGGCATCGAATAAAGGAGCAAGGAATTTGTGTTGTAAATTTATAAAGCATTGGTTAGGCCACCATGTGCAGTTCTGTTGCCACACTATTGGAATTCATGATTGTACTGGAGAGCATGAAGAGGAGATTCACCGGATGTTGCTTAGGATGAAAAGTCTCAGTTATGAGGAACGATTGGTTCGGCTGGGTTTGTTTTCCTTGGAACAGAGAAGGCTGAAGGAGTGGGATCTGATTGAGGAATACAAAATTATGAGAGGCATAAACAGAATAGATGGTGAGAAAGGCGAGATGCTGTTTTTCAAGTTTGCTGTTTCACTGGAAAAGTACGGGAGGCAGAGGACAGCAGTCAGTGAAGGATTGGATTGGAGAATTAAAGTGGCAAAGAACCAAAGCTCGAAGTCACATTTCCAGATTGATTCAGCAATCACCTAACATGCGTAAGATTCCTCCTCCTCCTCCTCCTCTCCCCCCACCCAAAAGAAAAGGTGGAGGAGACTATTGTGAGCAAGTTGAAAGCCCATTTATTGTTAGTGGCAGAACCTTGTGCCTTGTAGAGTGCTTTCCAGCACCTAAAGCAATATAACTGTTTTAAAAAGATTGAAAGAGCAAACTTGAGAAACAGCATCTTATCTTTCAGTCGGCACTTTATAATCTTTCAGTCTTAACACTTAAGTGCAGCACTGTGAGATCATAAACACAATTCCTATTTTCGCCAAGACCAATGGGTTTTTGCTATTGTCATTTATGCCTTCTCTGAACCCATGTTTTCGTTTCTTTTTTGCCCTATTACCCACCCACTTTTTATCTTGCATCATCATCCCATTTGTCATTTAATTGCTCCTATGCTGCCATTAGGCATTTTGTAAATCTATTCTCTCAAAGATGCTCAGTGATCTGTTGTATGTTTCTATTATTTTCTGTTTTTATTCTGCCAAGTTCTTTTTCTAAAACTAACTTTGTAACTATTTACTTTCTATATATGGTAATTGATCTAAAGTGAACTGGAAGATATGTATTCTACTGTAGATCATGATCCTCCCCCATGCATTTAAAATTTTGGTATTAAAAGTGATTGTGTCTCTGTGAAAGAAATTGTTTTAGTTGGTTAACCACTAAATATGTCTAAAAATGGAGGCAATACACTTTAAAAGTGCCTGAGGTAAATATTTTTCAGAGAGCTGGAACAAAATATATCTTGCATACTTCCTCAGAGTTACGCTAACAGGTAAATTTTATTTCTGTGGCCCGATTCTGATGATAAAGCAGCACCAGCTTGTCTGAATTTGTAATCTATAGTAAATTTGTATCCAAAGTTGATAGTCTACAATTAATTGAGTGCTGTGTTGGATAAACATCTTGAATTATGTTGTTGATGCAATAATTGTCTTTTCTTGAGTGGATATGAGAGTCTGCAGTGCAGAGAAGCCAAAACCTGATATTTGCTCTGTTACTTGCTCCTTTGTTGTGGGGATTTGAGGAATGGGACATGAGTGTGCAGCACAAGTCAAACAAACAGATTGGCTTGTTTCTTTTACTATTAAAAGCAACTGAAGCTGGCTAACTGGCATGAGACTATCTTTAGTACAGATTCTTGCAGCTGTGCAGAAGTAATGAATAAGTAACTTTGTTACAGCATTCTCACACATGTGCTGGGTTGCCAAGTACATTATGGAATGGAAAGCAAGCAAAGTGGGAGATTTTGCCAAATCAAAATCGTGATGAAAGTGCAGTATTTTATCCTCAGTAGTTCTTTAATAATTATGGGAAAATCCATGAGCTGTTTGAACATTTTTGAGATAAACTGCATTGATTAGGTGGCTGACTCAAGTCACACACCTTGTTATCTGTTGACAGCCAAGGTTACGTTGATATTTAAGTAGCAAAAGGTTGCAGAGTTGAAATGTGAGACTAACTTTTTATGCAGTTTTTTAAAATAGTACATGTAACATCAAAGGTATGGCTGTGTAATGTTTAAATATTTCAGTGTAAGCCAACTGAGGAAAAAAATGGTTTTTCTGCTAAATATTTAAACATAGTATTAAGGAAAACTGTCAAATAATTGTCATTTTGGAAGAAACAAAGTTTCATACTAGTTACTGTAAATAAAATTGTGTTGAATGTTTAGTATTTTCACTTCATGTTTTCAATAGAGAAATTTAAATTAGGAGGGAAGTAATTGTGCCAGTGCACAGTTCTCCAGCCTCTGGCACCCTAGTTCAAATTCATGCCAGAGTAATGGAATGAAATATGAATTTTTCTCATCATGGAAATAACATAAAAGTAAGCACATCAAACTAGATTACTGGAGACTCAAAGTTCAAGGATAAACATGTAGATATTTCAAAATGAATTGACCATCTTGGGCTTTAAGTAAACTGATTTATGAAAAGGGAATAGAGCCAGTAGTTGTTTTTAAGGATTCTGACTTGCTAAGATTTTCCTCTAAGCATATGCTATGCTATAAAATGTTTGGTAATGATGCCACTATGACTGAAGTTGTTTCCACAAAAGTAGAAGTTGCTGGAAAAGCTCATCAGGTCTGGCAGCATCTGTGAAGAGAAATCAGAGTTAACGTTTTGGGTCCGGTGACCCTTCCTCAGAACTGAAATGAACTGAACAGAACAGAAATTCTGAGGAAGGGTCAACGGACCCGATGCTGCCAGATCTGCTGAGCTTTTCCAGCAATTTTTGTTTTTGTTTGATTTACAGCATCTGCAGTTCTTTTGGTTTTTATGGGCGTTATTTATATGTTTCTCACAAAATGAAGCAACCTCAATTAAAATATCTCCAGGGTTGGTCGGTTTTTATAATGAGCAACAAATGTTGCTGTGGGGTTAAGCAAATTTTTATGCTGATCTGCCTTTAATCCACAATTGATTGTGTTCTTCAATAGTGATAATGGATGCAAAATATTAAAAGGCTCTCTTGATCTAAGATGCAACAATTCAAATCTTTTATAAATCATGTAAAATAATTTTTTTGGTGGAAGCACCAACCATATTAAGTAACAGTGCCTTAACAAAATGGCTTTTAGTTGAAATTCAGAATTTCAGAAAAGATTTGCAAGGATGCTGTCAGGGTTGGAGGGTCTGAGCTGCAGAGATAGGCTGAATAGGCTGGGGCTACTTTCCCTGGAGCGTCAGAGGCTGAGGGATGACCTTATAGAGACTTAGAAAATCATGAGGGGCATGAATAGGATAAATAGACAAGGTATTTTCCCTGGGGTGGGGGCGTCCAAAACTGGAGGACATAGGTTTAAGGAGAGATCTGAGGGGCAGCTTTTTCTTGCAGTGGGTGGTGCTTGTATGGAATGAGCTGCCAGAGGAAGTGGTGTGGAGGCTGGCACAATTATACCATTTAAAAGGCATCTGGATGGGTACATTAATAGGAAGGGTTTAGAGGGATATGGGCCAAATGCTGGCAAATGGGATTAGGTTTATTTAGGATGCTTGATTGGCATGGACAAGTTGGACTGAAGCGTCTGTTTCCCTGCTGTACATTTCTGTGACTCTATTTCATAATGCTAAAAATGTGAACAAAGAGAAGGTATTGGCTGTCTGAGAATATGAGAGAATAAGTGACAGGCATAAATGCTCATTATATTTAAAAAAAAAACTCAGATGTACCTGAAGTGCCCTTACTGGCTGAGATCATCATGAAGGCCCTGCCTTCTCAAATTTACTCCTTTCCTGAGAGGTGGTGACCCACTCCGTATGTCTCTTGCTCTCTCGCTCTCTCATTCTTGCTACCCCACCCCCAACCCCATAAATGAGCAGCCTGTGGTCCTCTGTGAATATAACAACTTTAGCTTTCACTTGTAGATCAAAATCTGGAAGTGGGATAAGACAGTGGATGCAGAATCTTTGAATAATTTTAAGGCAGCGGTAGATTTATACTGAGGGGAAGAAAAATTATCCTGTGTATGCAGGAATGTAGAGTTGAGATTAAAATCAGCAATGACAGCAGAGCAGGCTCGAAGGGCTGAGTGGCCATCTTTTGTTCTTTGTATGTTCATAGATACATAGAATCACAGATTATGGAAATTCACCCTTGTAAATGTTGTTTGCATAGTCCTTTGCTTCACTTTGCACATTTGTAATTTAGCATGGTCATGTTCTGTTGTTAAGTATGGACTTCACCTTGTATTACATGCACTCATGCCTTGAATGCTGAAACACTGGTTCATTTGTGATTTGATGCAAATGCTTGGACAGCACTATCTTGAAGATCATAGAATCCCCACAGTGCAGAAACAGGCCCTTCAGCCCAACAAGTCCACACCGACCCACAGAGCATCCCACCCAAATCCATTCCCCTATAACCCACCTACACATCCCTGAACACTATGTGCAAGTTAGCATGGCCAGTCCACTTTGCCTGCACATCTTTGGACTGTGGGAGGAAACTAGAGCACCCGGAGGAATCCCATGCAGACACGGGGAGAATATGCAAACTCCATACAGAAGGTCGCCCAAGGGTGGAATTGAACCTGGGTCCCTGGTGCTGTGAGGCAGCAGTGCTAACCACTGAGCCACCGTGCCACCCTAAATAGTGGGCACAATTAGAAGGAACTATAATGGTTCCTTGAAATCGAATACTTCCACTCATTTCAAATAACCTTAAAGCATTTAAATTTTACATCTGCTCCTAAAAAATGCACGAGTTTTCAATCCCTCATGTAGTGACTGCTGCTTTATACTGTAATGGTTTTCTTTTAATTTGTGGGATGTGAGCTTCGTTAGCTGGCCAGAATTTATGGCCCATCCCTAGTTACCCTTGAGAATGTGATGATGAGCTGCATTCTTGATTCGCTGCAGTCCACATTGTGTGGCTGACCCACAATGCCCTAAGGGAGGGAATTTCAGGATTTTGACCCAGCAACAGTGAAAGGACAGCAATATGTTTTCATGTCAGGATGGTCAGTGGCTTGGAGCGGAACTTACAGATGGTGCTGTTCCCATGTTAGCCGCCCTTGTCTTTCGAGATGGAAGTGGTCGCAGGTTTAAAAGGTGCTGTCTGGGGATCTCTGGTGAATTTCTGCAGTGCACCTTGTAGATAGTACACACTGCTGCTGCTGAGTGTTGGTGGCAGAGAGAGTGGATGTTTGAGAATGTGGTGCTAATTAAGTGGGCTGCTTTGTCCTGGATTGATTGATTTTCTTTTTTAAATAATTTTATTGTCACGTGTACTGAAATACAGTGAAAAGCTTTGTCAACGAGAGGTACAGACAGATGACAGCAAGCAAAGGATGTACAGATCAAAAAGACTTACAAGGCATACAGGCTACATTATTTATTACATTACATTATACATGAGGCTAGAGTCCATTCAACCGTCTGATAATAGCTGGAAAGAAGCTGTTTCTGAACCTCCTTGTGCATGTATTCATGTATCCGTATCTTCTGCCTGATGGAAAAGGATGTAGGAGATCATTACCATGGTGCAATGGATCTTTGATGTTGGCTTCCTTTCTGTGGCAGCGATCCGTGTAAATAGAGTCCTTGGATGGAAGAGATAGTAGGAACTGCAGATGCTGGAGAATCTGAGATAAGGTGCAGAGCTGGATGAACACAGCAGGCCAAGCAGCATCAGAGGAGCAGGAAAGCTGACATTTTGGGCCTAGACCCTTCTTCAGAAATGAGGGAGGGGAAGGGGGTTCTGAAATAAATAGGGAGAGAGGGGAAGGCAGATAGAAGATGGATAGAGGAGAAGATAGGTGGAGAGGAGTCAGACAGGTCAAAGAGGCGGGGATGGAGCCAGTAAAGGTGAGTGTAGGTGGGGAGGTAGGGAGGAGATGGGTCAGTCCAGGGAGGACGGACAGGTCAAGGGGGCGGGATGAGGCTAGTAGGTAGGAGATGGGGGTGTGGCTGGAGGTTGGAGGAGAGGATAGGTGGGAGGAAGGACAGGTTAGGGAGGTGGGGACAAGCTGGGCTGGTTTTGGGATGCAGTAGAGGGAGGGGAGATTTTGAAGCTTGTGAAGTCCACATTGATACCATTGGGCTGCAGGGTTCCCAAGCGAAATATGAGGTGCGGTTCTTGCAACCTTCGGGTGGCATCGTTGTGGCACTGCAGGAGGCCCAGGATGGATATGTCGTCTGAGGAATGGGAGGGGGAGTTGAAATGGTTTGCGACTGGGAGGTGCAGTTGCTTAGTGTGAACCGAGCGTAGGTGTTCTGCAAAGCGGTCCCCAAGCCTCTGCTTGGTTTCCCCGATGTAGAGGAGGCCACAGCGGAACAGTGGATACAGTATACCACATTAGCAGATGTGCAGGTGAACGTCTGCTTGATGTGGAAAGTCTTCTTGG